>NC_057728.1:48922730-48924540 GCF_004010195.1 Chiloscyllium plagiosum
AAACTCAATCAAGTTTGTGAGACCTGATTTCCCATGCACAAAGCCATGTTGACTATCCCTAATCAGTCCTTGTCTTTCCAAATACATGTACATCCTGTCCCTCAGGACTCCCTCCAACAACTTGCCAACGACCCACGTCAGGCTCACCGGTCTATCGTTCCCTGGCTTGTCTTTACCACCCTTCTTAAACAGTGGCACCACGTTTGCCAACCTTCAGTCTTCCGGCACCTCACCTGGGACTATCGATGATACAAATATCTCAGCAAGAGGCCAAGCAATCACTACTCTAGCTTCCCACAGAGTTCTCAGGTACACCTGATCAGGTCCTGGGGATTTATCCACCTTTAACCGTTTCAATACATCCAGCACTTCCTCCTCTGTAATCTGGACATTTTGCAAGATGTCACCATCTATTTCCCTACAGTCTATATCTTCCACATTCTTTTCCACAGTAAATGCTGATGCAAAATATTCAGTTAGTATCTCCCCCATTTTCTGTGGCTCCACACAAAGGCTGCCTTGCTAATCTTTGAGGGGCCCTATTCTCTCCCTAGTTATCCTTTTGTCCTTAACTCTTTGGATTCTCCTTAATTCTATTTGCCAAAGCTATCTCATGTCCCCGTTTTGCCCTCCTGATTTCCCTCTTAAGTATCCTCCTCACTAATTAAAATGAATGTCCTGCCCCGTCTCCTATACCCTATGAGAATGCTTCCGGTGATGCTGCCGAGGCTGGCACTATGTAAATTATATGGCTGATTGGGTTCCTTTATCTGGAAACATAGACGGCCCCTCATTAAGCTGAAGAAGCTACAGCTTCCACAGGCAAGGGGAGGATCGGACTTCCCAGATTTTAGGACATATCAGTTAAGTCCCTTATTAAGTTACAGAGCTGATTGGGTCTTGTTTGATCCACAATCAACATGGCTGGACATCGAAGCTTCTCAAGTAAAATGCCCACTTATTAACCTTTTATTTTCAGACAAGAGGAAAATCATTACAGATCACTGTAAAAACCCTATAATACTAAATACAATTAAAGCTTGGAATATAATGCGGCAAAATGAGGGCAACTCACATAAAACATCCCCCTATGCGCCGATAGTGGGAGCATGGGGATTCCAACCGGGGTTTACAGAGGCCACTTTTAAACTCTGGAGATTCAGGGGTATCTCATGTCTAGGGGACCTATTTGCAGATGGGGTACTGATGTCTTTTGAACAGCTGCGTCAGAAATTCGGATTACCTAATGGAGACCTCTATCGATACTTCCAAATTCGAGACTATATACAGAAGACGACGACCTATAAGATAGTCTTTATAAATCAGATAGAGAATGTAGAGTACTACGGCCAATGGGGGTATCCGCCATCAGTACTATTTATCATTTACTACATGATGAAGTATCGGGAGATATGGACAATCTGCTTAAAACATGGGATCAGGAATTGGGACTAGAAATCTCTATAGAAACGTGGAATGACATTTGGGAAAACGCCAGAAGAATCACCATTTGTAACAGAACTCAGGCTACCCAGCTGAAGATACTTCATAGGGCCCATATAGCACCGGATCACTTGGCAAAATGTTAGGCAGGAGCATCTCCAATGTGTCCCAAATGTAAAATAGAGGTGGGCACTCTTGTACATTGTCTATGGACCTGTCATAAGATCCGTAGATACTGGACTAAAGTAGCAATTTTAGGAACAGAAATTAAAGTGGATCTTGTATCTCTCCTTTTGGGCTTTTTGAACTTTCCCTCCCTGGACATGCACGGGAACAGACTATTTTCTATTCTCTCTTTCTGTGCAAG
>NC_057728.1:48928847-48954304 GCF_004010195.1 Chiloscyllium plagiosum
CGCAGTAACCCTTAAACTCTCTTTAAACTCCCACATCTGACAAGAAGTACATATCACTGCAAAGGCCATTTTTGCTCCTTCACAATCTAACAGACCCAGAAATAAAACCATCTTATTCCTCTACAAACACTGCCCCCAGGTTAAATTAATAGCTATGGCTTACATTTTAAGTTTAATCAAGAGACGTATCTCCAAAAACATATAATCAAGAAAGAACCCACTGCACTCACTAATACAACCTTTCTTTTGGACAGACTTAAAACTACAGTTAACTTATCTGATTCTGTGCTGTGAACTTCGCCCAACAGTCCCTCCAAGATTAGTTGTGAATTTCACTGTTTGTTAATTTTCCCAGATGCACTCCGATGTCCAGCAATACACGAATTCAAACAGCAAAGGCAGTAACTGTGCAGGTTTTCTCTCTCTCTCTCCTGCACTGACCTCACCTTGTGCTTCCTTTGTCTGCTCTTCTTCCTGTTAAAAGTGCTGTTGTTTTGACTTTTTTTTTCCAAAGTTCCAAAACAATGTAACAGCATATAAAACAGTAATTGCTGCTCCTGGAATTCAAGGAAATCACCTCCAACACCTAAAATACCTCAAAAAGAAAGGAGCAGCTCTTACAGGCAGAAATGTTTCCCGTCCTACATCTTGGATTGCCCAGAATTTGTGACAAAATTGTGAATTTTCAAGTTTACTGGTACAAACTTGATATAGTAAAGTCAAGATATAGATGCGGGTCTGGATCATTTGGCTACCTGCATCTTCTTAACTATGCAAGATCGTGGCTAATCATGGCCTCAACTCCACTTTTTTCGTCAGTCTCCTATAAACCTTCACTCCTGTCAAAGAAAGGCCTAACTCACCCTGCATGTTTCAATATGATCAACTATCATTCTTCTGCACTCCAATGAGTGTATGTCCAATTTTACCCTATTTGACATCCCTTCCTGGCTAGTTGATTTGTGGTTTTAATTTTAATAAGTAAACATTATCTCCAGTTGGGAGGTTAATCGCTGGAGAAAATCTTTCGGTTTTGAATAACACGGAGGCTGATTTCATAGTAAGAAAATCTTTAAACTCTTGGCCTTCAAGATGAAGCTGTTTGCTTACAATAAGTATATTTGTACAAAAATATTAAGAATACTCACTGGTAGGTGTCCGTGGAGTTCTCGGAATATCTAATTCATTTTGTGGTTCATTTCTTTCCACAACTGGCTCTTCCACAACACTTATACTGTTTGACTGCATGATATCCTGCAGCAAGTTGAAAATCTCTTCTGCTCGTGGACATTTGAAAGCAAAGATGCCTAAAGAACAACGGATAAACATTAAAGATCTAATATGCAAATAATTCAAGACATTTTGAAAGCTCTGACAAAATTGACATGTGCACTGCTATATATTTTTAAATTGACATTTTTACAAGTGTAATTAAAGTACAAATTTATATATCGATTTTAATATAACAAAATATTGCAAGTTTCGCCGGATTCTTCTAAAACAAAGTATGATACTGAGCGTCATAAAAAGGTATTTAGATAGCTAACAAAATTCTTGGTCACAGTGGTAAATTTTGAGATATGTGCAAAGAGGAAAAGTGTGATAGAGATGTTTGGTGCATATCCTAGATACCGAAGACATGGCTAACAAAGGTGGAGCAATTAAAGTCAAGGATGTACAAGAGCCAGAATTAGATATACACAAATATTTTGAGAGTTATAGGGCTGAAGTAGCTGACAGGGATAGGGAGGAACAAGGTCGTACAGTGATTTGAAAACAATTATGAAAATTTTAAAATCATGATATTGATGTCAATGGTGCAATTGTGTTTTATGATGCACAAAGCATCCTCCCTCCCTTAAAGATATTGAATCCATGCTGGAGTTATGGCTTCCAAGATCTCTGCTGACTGTCTAGCATTTCACCCAAGTTGCCATTATTCTTTCGAGACTTGAGATAGAGAGCTGGCAGATTACTCATCCTATGCGGTTCTCTGGCCAGGAATTTTTTCAGCAGACATAGAGTCCTAGAAATGCACAGCACGGAAACAGACCCTTCGGTCCAACTCGTCCATACTGACCAGATATACTAAATTAATGTACTCCTATTTGCCAGCACTTGGCCCATACCCCTGTCAACCCTTCGCATTCATGTACCGATCCATTTGCCTTTTAAATGGTAGCCATGATGTGGAGGTGCCAATGTTGGACTGGGGTGGACAAAGTTTAAAATCACACAACACCAGATTATAGTCCACCAGGTTTATTTGGAAATAGCATGACCATTCTAAAAGATGGAAGACTAAATTTATTTAATATTACATTCCATGACACTACAATCCTGTTGCTATAAAGTCTGTGTCTTATGATTCTGCTCCACAACCACCTGAAGAAGCAGCAATTTGAAAGCTAGTGCTTCCAAATAAACCTGGTGGACTAAAACCCGGTGTTGTGTGATTTTTAACTCTTAAACGTTGTAATTGTAGCAGCCTCCACCACTTCCTCGAGCAGCTCATTTCAGACACACACCGAAATCAGGATTAGTCCAATCCCATCCCAGTGTCACCAAAGCAAATTAAAGCAACCCAACTGAGAATCCGATAACACAGCACAGACCACGAATCAAGTGTTTGTAATCCATACAGCTCAGCTATCTACTGGATAAACAATAAACCACCGTAGAGAACCACATGCAGACTCTTACTAGTTTTTAATAATTAACATAAAACACAGTGCTAGGTTTAAGGGACAAAAAAAAAAGATAAACTGTCACAAAATTGGAAGAAAAACCCCACAAATTTCATGATACTATGGAGGGATGGGGTTTTCGGTCAGTGGCTGGGCATTTCTGTACATAGAGACATACAATTGATGGCCTGTCTGAGAAATTACATGCAGTAAAGGCAGGCACTAATATTAGCCATCTCCCCAGCATTGTGCCTCTTTGCAATGAACAGCAGAGGGAGCTTCACTTACCACTACATGTACAGAAAGAAACCCTGTAACGTCCACCTCTCCCAGCATTTTGATTTATCCTTCCATTGTAAGCATTAAGTCAGAGTCAACATTGTTAATTCAATTATTAAATGCTAGAAATGATTATTTTCTTAAACACCAAGACTGGATCATGACTTTTATATGCAGAATAAGTTTCATATACTTTTACCACAGAAACACCAACGAGCATGTAAATTCATGCAAGATGCTACTGAATGAAAAACATGCAGTCCAGGAGAACCAAATTGCAAACATCAAACATCAAAATGCATTTGTATATAATTTAATTTCTCTGAAATGCTTCAAGCGGACTCAAACAATTAGAATTTAAAGTCACCTGTACTCAAGTACAGAAGTATACTAGTAGTGAAAAATGTACAATATCGCCAATCCCAGTGCCATCTTAGGTACAAAAGTAGCTAGGTACAAAATCTTAAGCACAAAGTAGAAAGTTAAAGAGTCCTTTATGAAAAGTTGTGTTTCCTTGAAAAAGGTTAACAAATGAAACAAATACAGAAAGATAAATAATTTCTATTACAAAATTAAGCTGTTCATGTCTGTCAGAACTCAACTTTGCAGCATCCCCAGTAAAATCACGTGTTTCAACAGCTAACAGATAAGAAACAGATATGACCAGTCACAAGATACTCTTGCCTTTAAACAAAATATAGAAACATTGATGTGCTGCTATAAAGCTTTGGTCTAATATGTTGAACTTCCTCATGCACACAAACTAATGTAGATTTGAAGGATCAAATGACAAACCAAGATGATATTCGACTGTTACATTCAGTTATGAGGTAAAAACAATGACTGCAGATGCTGGAAACCAGATTCTGGATCAGTGGTGCTGGAAGAGCACAGCAATTCAGGCAGCATCCGAGGACGGGCTTTTGCCCGAAACGTCGATTTTGCCTGTCCTCGGATGCTGCCTGAATTGCTGTGCTCTTCCAGCACCACTGATCCACATTCAGTTATGAGACAGCACTACTTGGGCAATCGTGACAGGTTCATGGTTCATCAAAAATAAACAGCTTTTATTAGAATTTAAAGTCACCTGTACTCAAATACAGAAGTATACTAGTAGTGAAAAATGTACAATATCGCCAATGGATTACTGATCTAACTCTAATGATGACATCTCAAACATTTCATTCATATTGTTTAGAAGTTAATGATCCAAATAGGTTTGCCCCCAAGTGCCAGCAAAAATGTTTAAAAGTGTCTACTGTCAGGTGGCTCCCAAAGAAGGTAGTGCTGGCACGTTAGGGGGCAAACCTATTTGGACCAATTAGGTTTCCTACATAGGTATTAAAAAAAAGATCAACCAGCTAACTTGTTTTCATCAGATGTTACTAAACAGGGAAGATAGTAGATTAAAATGAAGTATTTTAAATCATGCTCCAATTAACAATAGTCTCATGATCAGTGATAACAGAAAAACAGATTTAAAAAACTAGAGCATGGCTTAAAAAAGACATTTTAATTTACATTTTGTTTTATATTCATCAGGACAATTTACAAAATTACAAATGCAAACTGGGGCAGCAATAGTTTTTATAGCATTGTATTGGAAAATGCACTAATTAGATAATAATTGACAAATTCAATCAAATTCAAACTGAAATCAGGAAAATCGACTGATTTGCCAAGGCACGTCCCCAAGAATCAGCCAGAGAATGTCTGGTGCCTTTTTCATCCCATTAAAACAGGCAGTGTTTACATGTTACTCTTCTTTGCAGGGAAGTGTATGCAAGTGTGCCACTCTGATCATCAAATCTACAAGTTGCTTTGGCCAATCTGAAAACAAACTAGAACAATCCATCTAAAGAAAATATTTATTGTAACAGTGTAAAACTGACTTAATTGGTCATACATAACCTATAAAATGTTACATAAATCAAGGTAATAGATAGCATCTGGATTGCAATATTACTAGTAAAATTCACCATTGTCCGAGGGAAGGGGGGGGGGGGAAGGAAGGAAGGAGGGAGGGAGAAAGTGTGGGGGTGCGAGAGAGAGACAGAGCACGAGAGACAGAGCACGAGAGACAGAGCACGAGAGACAGAGCACGAGAGACAGAGCACGAGAGACAGAGCACGAGAGACAGAGCACGAGAGACAGAGCACGAGAGACAGAGCACGAGAGACAGAGCACGAGAGACAGAGCACGAGAGACAGAGCACGAGAGACAGAGCACGAGAGACAGAGCACGAGAGACAGAGCACGAGAGACAGAGCACGAGAGACAGAGCACGAGAGACAGAGCACGAGAGAGAGCGAACACAAGCGAGAGAATGAGAACACGAGAGAGAGCGAGAGCGCGAGAGAGCGCGAAAGAGAGAGTAAACACGAGCAAGAGAGAGAGAGCGCGAGAGAGAGAGCACGCGCGAGAGAGAGCACGCGCGAGAGAGAGCACGCGCGAGAGAGCACGCGCGAGAGAGAGCACGAGAGAGAGCGTGAGAGGGAGTGCGAGAGAGCGCGAGAGCGCGAAAGAGAGAGCAAACACGAGCGAGAAAGAACGCGCGAGTGAGAGCGAGAGAGAGCGCGAGAGCGCGCGAGAGGGAGAGCGTGAGAGCGCGCGAGCGGGAGAGCGTGAGAGCGCGCGAGCGAGAGAGAGCGAGAGAGCGCGAGAGAGACAGCGCGCGAGAGAGACAGCGCGCGAGAGAGACAGCGCGCGAGAGAGACAGCGCGCGAGAGAGACAGCGCGAGAGAGAGACAGCGCGAGAGAGACACAGCGCGAGAGAGACAGCGCGAGAGAGAGCCAGCGCGATAGAGAGACAGCGCGAGAGAGAGACAGCGCGAGAGAGAGACAGCGCGAGAGAGAGACAGCGCGAGAGAGAGACACCGCGCGAGAGACAGCGCATGAGAGAGACAGCGCGCGAGAGAGAGACAGCGCGCGAGCGACAGACCGCGCGAGCGAGAGACAGCGCGAGAGAGAGAGACAGCGCGCGAGCGAGAGACAGCGCGCGAGAGAGAGACAGCGCACAAGAGAGAGACAGCGCGGGAGAGAGAGACAGCGCGCGAGAGAGACAGCGCGCGAGAGAGACAGCGCGCAAGAGAGCGCGCGAGAGAGACAGCGCGCGAGAGAGAGACAGCGCGAGAGAGAGACAGCGCGAGAGAGAGACAGCGCGTGAGAGAGACACCGCGCGAGAGACAGCGCGTGAGAGAGACAGCGCGCGAGAGAGAGACAGCGCGCGAGCGAGAGACAGCGCGCGCGAGAGACAGCGCGCGAGAGAGAGACAGCGCGAGAGAGAGAGACAGCGCGAGAGAGAGACAGCGCGCACGAGAGAGACAGACAGCGAGTAAGCGCGAGAGAGCGCAAGCGAGAGAGCGAGAGCACACTAGCGAGAGAGAGAGAGAGCGAGAGAGAACACGAGCGAGAGAGAACACGAGCGAGAGAGAGAGAGAGCGAGAGAGAGAGAGAGCGAGCTCGCGAGAGAGCGAGAGACCTAGCTCGCGAGAGAGCACGAGAGAGAGAGCAGGAGAGACAGAGCAGGAGAGACAGAGCAGGAGAGACAGAGCACGAGAGACAGAGCACGAGAGACAGAGCACGAGAGAGAGCGAACACGAGCGAGAGAATGAGAACACGAGAGAGAGCGAGAGCGCGAGAGAGCGCGAAAGAGAGAGTAAACACGAGCAAGAGAGAGAGAGCGCGAGAGAGAGAGAGAGAGTGAGAGAGCACGAGAGAGAGAGCACGCGTGAGAGAGAGCACGCACGAGAGAGCACGTGCGAGAGAGCACGAGAGAGAGCGCGAGAGAGCGCGAGAACGCGAAAGAGAGAGCAAACACGAGCGAGAAAGAACGCGCGAGAGTGAGAGCGAGAGAGCGCGAGAGCGCGCGAGAGGGAGAGCGTGATAGCGCGCGAGCGAGAGAGCGCGAGAGCACACGAGCGAGAGCGCGAGAGCACACGAGCTAGAGAGCGCGAGAACACATGCGCGTGAGACAGCGCGCGAGAGAGACAGCGCGCGAGAGAGACAGCGCGCGAGAGAGACAGCGCGCTAGAGAGACAGCGCGCGAGAGAGACAGCGCGCGAGAGAGACAGCGCGCGAGAGAGACAGCGCGCGAGAGAGACAGCGCGCGAGAGAGACAGCGCGCGAGAGAGACAGCGCGCGAGAGAGACAGCGCGCGAGAGAGACAGCGCGCGAGAGAGACAGCGCGCGAGAGAGACAGCGCGCGAGAGAGACAGCGCGCGAGAGAGACAGCGCGCGAGAGAGACAGCGCGCGAGAGAGACAGCGCGCGAGAGAGACAGCGCGCGAGAGAGACAGCGCGCGAGAGAGACAGCGCGCGAGAGAGACAGCGCGCGAGAGAGACAGCGCGCGAGAGACAGCGCGCGAGAGAGAGACAGCGCGCGAGAGAGACAGCGCGCGAGAGACAGCGTGCTAGAGAGAGACAGCGCGCGAGAGAGAGACAGCGCGAGAGAGAGAGACAGCGCGAGAGAGAGAGAGACAGCGCGAGAGAAAGAGACAGCGCGCGAAAGGAACAGCGCGTGCGAGAGAGACAGCGCGCAAGAGAGACAGCGCGCGAGAGAGACAGCGCGCGAGAGAGACAGCGCGCGAGAGAGACAGCGCGCGAGAGAGACAGCGCGCTAGAGAGAGACAGTGCGCGAGAGAGAGACAGCGCGCGAGAGAGAGACAGCGCGCGAGAGAGAGACAGCGCGCGAGAGAGGGACAGCGCGCGAGAGAGGGACCGCGCGCGAGAGAGGGACAGCGCGCGAGAGAGGGACAGCGCGCGAGAGAGGGACAACGAGAGAGGAGAAAGACAGCGCGAGAGAGAGACAGCGGGAGAGAGAGAGACAGCGTGCGAGAGGGACAGCGCGCGAAAGGGACAGCGCGCGCGAGAGAGACAGCGCGCGAGAGAGAGACAGCGCGCGAGAGAGAGACAGCGCGCAAGAGAGAGACAGCGCGAGAGAGAGACAGCGGGAGAGAGAGAGACAGCGTGCGAGAGGGACAGCGCGCAAAAGGGACAGCGCGCGCGAGAGAGAGACAGCGCGCGAGAGAGAGACAGCGCGCGAGAGAGAGACAGCGCGCGAGAGAAAGACAGCGCGCGAGAGAGAGACAGCGCGCGAGAGACAGCGCGCGAGAGAGACAGCGCGCGAGAGAGACAGCGCGCGAGAGAGAGACAGCGCGCGAGAGAGAGACAGAGCGCGAGAGAGACACAGAGCGCGAGTGAGGGACAGCGCGCGAGAGAGGGACAGCGCGCGAGAGAGGGACAGCGCGCGAGAGAGGGACAGCGCGCGAGAGGGACAGCGCGCGAGAGAGGGACAGCGCGCGTGAGAGGGACAGCGCGCGAGAGAGGGACAGCGCGCGTGAGAGGGACAGCGCACGTGAGACGGACAGCGCACGCGAGAGAGACAGCGCGAGAGAGAGACAGCGCGAGAGAGAGACAGCGCGAGAGAGCGACAGCGCGAGAGAGCGACAGCGCGAGAGAGAGACAGCGAGAAAGCATGAGAGTGCGCGAGCGAGAGCACACTAGCGAGAGAGAGAGAGCGAGAGAGAACATGAGCGAGAGAGAGAGAGAGCGAGAGAGAGAGAGCACGAGAGACAGAGCACGAGAGAGAGAGCACGAGAGAGAGAGCACGAGAGACAGAGCACGAGAGACAGAGCGCGAGAGACAGAGCGCGAGAGACAGAGCACGAGAGACAGAGCACGAGAGACAGCGAACACGAGCGAGAGAATGAGAACACGAGAGAGCGCGGGAGAGAGAGCACGCGAGAGAGAGCACGCGCGAGAGAGAGCACGAGAGAGAGCGCGAGAGAGAGAGCGCGAGAGAGCGCGAGAACGCGAAAGAGAGAGCAAACACGAGCGAGAAAGAACGCGCGAGAGTGAGAGCGAGAGAGAGCGCGAAAGCGCGCGAGAGGGAGAGCGTGAGAGCGCGCAAGTGGAGAGAGCGCGAGAGCACATGAGCGAGAGAGCGCGAGAGCACACGAGCAAGAGAGCGCAAGAACACGCGCGTGAGACAGCGCGCGAGAGAGACAGCGCGCGAGAGAGACAGCGCGCGAGAGAGAGACAGCGCGCGAGAGAGAGACAGCGCGCGAGAGAGAGAGCGCGAAAGAGCGCGAGAGCGCGAAAGAGAGAGCAAACACGAGCGAGAAAGAGCACGCGAGAGTGAGAGCGAGAGAGAGCGCGCGAGAGTGAGAGCGAGAGAGAGCGCGCGAGAGGGAGAGCGCGAGAGAGAGCGCGCGAGAGAGAGCGCGAGAGACAGAGCGCGAGAGAGAGAGCGCGAGAGAGAGCGCGAGACCGCGAGAGAGCGAGACCGCGAGAGAGCGAGAGCGAGAGAGAGAGAGCGAGTGCGAGCGCAAGAGAGCGCGAGAGAGCGCGAGAGAGCGCGAGAGAGCGCGAAAGAGAGAACAAACACGAGCGAGAAAGAGCGCGAGAGAGTGAGCGAGAGAGAGCGCGAGAGGGAGAGAGCGAGAGAGCGCGCGAGCGAGAGAGTGCGAGAGCACACGAACGAGAGAGCGCGAGGACACATGCGTGAGAGGGACAGCGCGCGCGAGAGAGACAGCGCGGGCGAGAGAGAGACAGCGCGCGAGAGACAGCGCGCGAGAGAGAGACAGCGCGCGAGAGACAGCGCGCGAGAGAGAGACAGCGCGCGAGAGACAGCAGAGCGTGAACGTGAGAGCGAGAGCGAACGTGTCAGAGCGAGAGCGAACGTGAGAGAGAGCGAGAGTGAACGTGAGAGCGAGAGCGAACGTGTCAGAGCGAGAGCGAACGTGAGAGTGACAGCAAACGTGAGAGAGCACGAACGTGAGAGAGCGAGAATGAACGTGAGAGAGCGAGTGAGAGAGCGAGTGTGAACGTGAGAGCGAGAGCGAGAGAGCGAGTGTGAACGTGAGAGCGAGAGCGAGAGTGAATGTGAGTGCGAGAGCAAACGTGAGAGAGAGCGAGAGCGAACATGAGAGAGCGAGAGCGAACGAGAGAGCGAGAGTGAATGAGAGAGCGAGAGTGAACGAGAGCGCGAGAGAGCGAGAGTGAACATGAGAGCGAGAGTGAACGTGAGAGTGAACGTGAGAGCGAACGTGAGAGCGAGAGCGAACGTGAGAGAGCGAGAGTGAACATGAGAGCGAGAGCGAGAGCGAACGTGAGAGCGAACGTGAGAGAGAGCGCGAGCGTGAGAGAGCGCGAGCGTGAGAGAGCGCGAGCGTGAGCGAGAGCGCGAGCGTGAGAGAGAGCGCGAGCGTGAGAGAGAGAGCGTGAGCGTGAGAGAGAGAGCGCGAGCGTGAGAGAGAGCGAGCATGAGAGAGAGCGCGAGAGTGAGAGAGCAAGCAAAAGCGAGCGTGGGAGAGAGCAAGAGTGAGAACGAGCGTGAGAGAGTGAGTGAACATGAGAGAGAGCGAGAGTGAGCGTGAGAGCGAGCGTGAGAGCGAGCGTGAAAGAGAAAGCAAGAGTGAGCGTGAGAGCAAGAACGAGTGTGAGAAAGTGAGAGTGCGAGTGCGAGTGAGAGAGCGCGAGAGAGAGAGAGAGCGCGAGAGAGAGAGAGCACGAGAGAGAGAGAGAGAGAGAGAGAGAGAGATGACTGGTGGTAGTTTAACCGGAGGGTCACCAAGCCTCAGGCAAGGTTGAGAAGGTGGGACCTTCATGGTAATCTCAAGCCCATATGGGAATTGAACCCATGCTAAATAACCATTTCCAAATTTCTTAGCACAAACACTTTGAATTAAAACACCAACTAGTATTAATGTTCAGCCTAATCATGCCATAATTACTTCTCCCAATGGTAGTATCATAACCCAGTTTCAAATTACACAATAAACCTTGTGCTTGAAGTATGTTTATCCCTGCTTTCCAACTTGCTAATTTTAGTTACAAAATCAACACAAGCATACTAGTGGGCGGCACGGTGGCTAGCACTGCTGCCTCACAGCGCTGGAGACCCGGGTTCAATTCCCGCCTCAGGCGACTGACTGTGTGGAGTTTGCACATTCTCCCCGTGTCTGCGTGGGTTTCCTCCGGGTGCTCCGGTTTCTTCCCACAGTCACAAAGTTGTGCAGGTCATGTGAATTGGCCATGCTAAGTTGCCCGCAGTGTTAGGTAAGGGGTAAATGTAGGGCTAGGGGTGGGTTTCGCTTCGGCGGGGCAGTGTGGACTTGTTGAGCCGAAGGGCCTGTTTCCACACTGTAATGTAATCTAATGTATAATTTTAAAATTGAGACTCACTATGTCTCTTTGTCCAGTTCCATTCATCCAATCTTTAAGATTGAGTTCTTCATTCAATGTGCAGTGCCATGAAAAATAAACTATTCACAATCTGAACATCCTCATTCGTTGTGTAAACAATACCCTTAGGCTTATGAAGTCGAAAAGTGATATGCTGGAAAAGGACAGCAGGTCAGGTAGCATGTGAGGAGCAGGAGAGTCAACATTTCGGGCAGAAGCTCTTCATCAATTCATTCCTGCTGAAGGGCTTATGCCTGAAACATCGACTTTCATGCTCCTCGGATGCTGCCGGACCTGCTGTGTTTGCCCAGTGTCTCACTTTTTGACTCTGGTCTCCAGCATCTGCAGTCCTCACTTTCAGTATCTGAGGAATTCAATCTACCAAATTTCTAACCTAAGGCTTTTCTACGTAAATAGAATAGATTCACTGCCTACATAGGGCCTTACCACGAGGTACCATCTAAAAGGACAAACACTCCAGTTCTGCCCCTTCTCGACCTGCCAATTTTAATGGTACAGTGAAGGATAGAGAGTATTCATGACTTGGACTTTTGAAAAAACAGCCAAGTTCTCTCAAACAGAAAACTTAATGATTGGTTAACACAATTTTGATGCTAGATTTAGAAAAGAATGTTGGCCAGAGAACTGGACAAACTCCTTCTTCTTCGAATAATGTCACAGGATACTGTCACAGCACCAAAATATGCAAATTGCATTAAAGTTTAAAGTGTCAGCTGAAAGACACCATCACCAACAATCCCTCACTGTTACTTTAATTGTGTTTAATTCCTGATTAGAATTTGGACTAAGGATGATAACTGGATGACAGCCTTAGGGTGACCTAGCACATCAAACATTTTCAGGAAAATTAAATATTAGAACAAAATACATTTTAACTCTGCATGAAATTATTGAGAACTTTATTTTTTGCTCCCATAATTGTAATTACACAGCAATGTACAAACCAAAAAATATCTTAAATAGCTCTTAATAGTTTTTCAAGTGCAAGTATGATTGGTAAAACTGTGTGACCTCAGATCAGGAGGTTCCTTAGCCTGTGCCGAGTTAGTTCATTGCAATAAGGCACAAAAATTGCCCTCGACTCTCCTCATTTGGGAGTATTATTATTGCCAGAAACAAAAAAACATACAAGAGATCTAACTTCACATCATTATCAGTGGTCCTTTCTTAAAAGTGCTGATGTAGGATAACATCTTGATCACTTAAAAAACAAAATCTAAGAAACCCAGTCAATGCAATAAATGACTATCATTATTTTAATGCTTTCTATGTTGGATGGAATGCCATTATTTGAATATAACATACAAGATTCTTAGAGGTCTGGACAGGCTCGATGCAGAAAGGTTGTTTCCCCTGTAGGAGAGTCTAAGACCAGAGGGCATATGATAGAAAAAAGCAGCACATATTCATAACAGAGATGGGGAGCAACTTTTTCTCTCAGGGGGTTGTGAGTCTGTGCAAATCTGTGCTATTGAGACTTGATCATTAAGTATACTCAAGGCTAAGAAAGATTTTTAATCTTCAAGGGATTCAAAGATGAAGGACAAGGCAGGAAAGTGGAATTAAAAACTATCAGAGCAGTCATTGTCTCAATGAATGGCAGAGCAGACCAGAATGGCTGACTCGCCTATTTGTGCTTCTACGTTTTATGGCCTTACAATCAAACCAACGAGCACCAGAAGGCTATGGAAAAAAAGGAGGTGAGTGTGTGTGCGCGCGCACGTGCCTGTGTGTGGGGAGTAGGGGAGAGTGGGGAGAGAGAAAGACAATTAGTTGGATAAAACTAAACTGGGCACAGCAGTGAGGGACGAAATTTCATGTAAACAAGTTGAAATATACATAGGAAAAAAATAAATGAGACACATTATTGAACGAATTGTGCTGAAATTACCGATGGATAAAGAGAAACAAGATTAAAATGCCTTTTTGGACAGCAGAGCAAAGTGAAGGGACTGAATGCCTACTCATGAACCTAATCTGTGCTTGAAACCACAGTTGAAGTATAAAAATCATTATTAAATAGTCAATTGTATTTACAAATAAACAATGCACTTCAGAATTATTATATATACACATGAACGGCTCAAACTGAATTTGAAATAAGTCAACTTCTCAAAGCATACTTGTGAATACAAATTCTAAGAGACAGTTGTTCTTCTGAATCCGGTTAATAAGTGGTTGACATACCTTGCCCAGTTTGACATCTTCGGCCACTTTCAAAAGAGAAGAGGTTAGAATCATAGCCATAACGACGCAGGCAGAGGTAGGGCCATTTCACAGGATCTCTCTTCCGTGTATGTAAAATCAATTCTGTATCTGTAAGTTCCATTATACCAGAACCCAGCTCATTACCATCATCATCCACGTTAATCACCTGTGGAGAAAATACACTTTAAACCTTAGAGTTTTAAGAACTAGATACCACTTGCATAATAAAAATGTGTTCCAAAATATCAATCACTTGTGTCAATCTTAACTCCATGGAAACAGTACTTGGATTTGGGTATCATGATGCTCAACTAATCGAGAAGCAGCAGTTTTAATCCAAAAGTTCATATGATGTGGTTTCTGGATCTCCATTAGCATGGGCAAAGCTATACTGTTAAAAGCAAGGATCCTGTTTATGCTAGCGAGTTGGAAAATACTGGTGAAGGTTAGAATCCTAAATATATCCTGATTATGGTTGTAAAAGTACAGAAGTCTCTTATTTCATTTTTCTTTTTAACTCTTTTCATAACATTTTCTTTTGGCTGCAGCTTTTTCAAGAATTTTCCAATTAGCAACCATTTACAAGTAATGTATATACAACATTGTGATGCTCAACTGCATAACTTCAGGTGTAACAATGATTTCTGAATAAATTTTCAGGGATGAATAGCAAAGACGTTCCAATACATATGACCATGTTCCAGAGGGAAAGAAACATACACACACATAAAAGACTGTAGGCTTAAAACATATTACCTTAAATTTTGCTAGATGGTCATCTGGGACAGTGTCTTTATCTGGACAGCTACAAGAGCTACCCATGACTTCTTCAGAAGACCGCCTGATCTCTGAAATAAAAAACATTTGAATGTGACTTATACTCAGGTCAAAATATTAAGTGTTTTCCATTTTACATTACTTTGATTTTTTCTAAATGTCTAATTCCGTTCATAGTTAGGTTATGCTTTCACTCCATAGATGCAGCCAGACTTGCTGAGTTTCTCCAGCAATTTCTGTTTTGGTTTCAGATCTTCAGCATCCCCAGTTCTTCATTTTATTTTAGGTTTAATTTAATTTTGTTTCAAGTGTAAGAGACTGAAAGGAATCAATACTCATATTATTGTCAGACAAAAAAATAGTTTAATGCCATTATCAAGAGAACAAAGAATTAAAGTTCAGTAATCCCACCTCATCCATGAATCCAAGACATACCAAAAGTAAATGAAATAATGAATTCAAGATTATTGTGGTCATTACATGTACAGCTGTTTTCCTAAATTAAAAACCAAATATCACAACACATGCCAAGTTTAAGCAATTTACCAAATAGCTGGTTGATAGCGATAGAAAGGTTGCCAGATATGATTTTATTTAAGTTTTGTGGTGATGTAGGTAGCATATTAGCATAGGTCAAGAATTGGCTCACTAATAAAAGACATAACGTTGATATAAATGGCTAACTGTCAGCATGGCAACTAGTGGAGTGCCACAGGGATCATTGCTGAGGGCACAATTATTTACAATATAAATGACTCTGATGACAGACCAAGTTTGCAGATGACACAAAAACAGGTGAGAAGGCAAATGGTTAGGCTGACAAAGTGGCTGCAGAGGGACATACACAGGTTAAGTGAGTGGGCTTAACTTTGGTAGATGGAACACAATGTGGGGAAATATGAAGTTATGCATTTTGGCAGGAAGAAGTGGGGAGTATTATTTAAATGGAGGAAGACTTAGAAAGCTGCCGCATAAAGGGACTTGGGGGTCCTCATGCATAAATCACAAAAAGATAACACAAATTCAGTAGGTAATAGGGAAGGCAAATTGAACATTGATTTTTATTTCAGAGGGAATGAAGTATAAAAATAGGGAACTCTTAGTGGAATTATATAAGGCACTAGTTAGACCATACATGGAATACTGGAAAAAGCTTTGAGCTCCTTATCTAAGGAAAGATATAGAAGCATTGGAGGCAGTCAGATAATTCACTAAGTTGATTCCAGGCATGGAGGGATTCTCATGAGGGGTGGTTGGTAGGTTGGGCCTGTACCTATTGAAGTTTAGAAGAATAAGAGGCAACCTCAGCTATACATTCAACATTCTTAGTAGGTTTGACAGGGTAGATGCTGAGAGGTTGTTTCACTTCTGGGCGAGTCTAGAATCAGATGGCATAATCTCAAAGTAATGCAACAACCACTTAAAACAACAATGAGGAGTTTTATTTTTCTCATATGGTCGTGAATCTTTACTACAGTGGGTTGTAAAGGCTGGGTTGTAACGCACAGTTCAGGCTCAGATAGACAGACTTATTATTAGTTATATATTATTATTATTAGTAGTAAGAGAATCAAGGTCTATGGGGAAAGGGTAGGAAAGTGGATTTGAGAATGATCAGATCAGCCATGAACTCACTGAATGGCACAGCAAACTCAACAGGCTGAATGGCCTACTGTTGCTCCTACATCTGACGTATCTTCAATAACTGAAATGGATTCAGAATGAAGACAGAACACCAATGTTAAATTTCATTTTCTAAGTATTCTGTAATCTGAATAAGCAATCATAAATGACTAACTTTGCATAAATGAGGAAGAATTCAGATTGATTGGAAGGAAAAAAGTGATCTGTGTTTATGAGCAACATAAGTAGACTTGGTTTGACTGTGTTTTAAAACTGTGGTGGTGTTTGTCAAAAATACATTTCTTATACGTATTCCCTTTATATTTTGCAGGTGAGAAGTTCAAAAAGGTTTGTACAAAGGTTAATCATTTCAAGTGGAATTGTTGCAATTTAAAGTTGGTTGTTTTGGCTGCTATTTTTCTAGTAACTGATTTTATGATACATTCAATACACTACAATACTGATTGAGGTACAGGTGCAGATCTACAGCAGGAAGAAAGCAATTATGACAAACTTTTCATCAGAAATTTCTAACCAAACTTACTGACTTAAATTTATCAACAAATGAACAGAATTGGGAAATTAGATCCTCAAAGGGCTGATAAAAATTCCACATTTGCTATTTAGTTAAGATAAGTTGATAGCCCTATCCGATGGAACTGTGAAATTTTTAGGTCTGAACGCTGGTCTAAAGAAAGTCAGAATTTTGATTTAGTCATGAGTAATCACTGCCCCAGAACCTAGAAGATTGCATCCTGGCTTATATGAAACTGTTTGGACAGTATCACTACAAAGCCTGTACACTCCATTCCCCCAAACCCACTACACCCACAACCCCTTCAAAAGATCTAGGAAATCAAGATTTCATGCTTGACTTGCTTTGAAATTCTTTGGCTAAGCATCTAATTACTCTGGATTCTTTCTTTGATAGATGGCAATCTTTCCCTTTACTCTTAATATGAGGGTCAACATAAACTGCGAAGGATTATTGTAAATACTTAGTGAAAGAGAAAGTCAGGTGCAAAAATATTTCATCCAATCATTTGCTTTCTCACTGCTAATATCTCTAGCAGGAAATTTGTGAAATGCATAAACTTCATATGTACAGAATACATATTTTCTAACCCTATAGTTCAGTACATTTAATAGTTACAATAAAAACTTTAATTGCATAACGAACCCAATTCATTTAAAGTAGACTACAGTAACATACTGTCTATAAAATCATACATGCTTTTCTCAGTCTCGTAAGTATATCAGTTACCATTTCAAAGATAGAATTGTGCACTTGAAATTGCATTGTTCTGTCATTACTGGTACTTGAGAAGGTGACTTAAAAGTAGTTCTGGGATTTACATATTAACTTGCAATCGATTCTAAAAGATGAGAAACTTAACAATCCAGGTTTGTTCAATACATCATTTCAGTTTCACGACCCTGTAATCTTTTGCTATAAATTCTGTCACATGATCTTATACTCCACAACCAACTGACGAAGGAGCAGCACTCTGAAAGTTAGTGCTTCCAAATAAACCTGTCGGACTACAATTTTGGTGTTTGCAATTTTTAACTTTGTCCACGCCAGTCCAACACCAGCTCCTCCACATCACGACTCTTTTTTTCAATCACTTTTCTGTGATGTCACATTAGTGTATGCTCAATACATCTTCTTTAGATTAGGTTAATTACGTGTCATTTTACTATATGCAGCAGTTCCAGCCCTCAATACCCAAAATTCGGGAATTTAATCCTAATAAATTTGTAAAATTGATCACCTCAACAGCTGAAGTCAACAGCCGGTACGACTTTAACCAAATGAGTTGTCTGAATAATACTTTTGATAAGAGTCTAGATTAAGTGGTCTTTTTTGCATGTGTTATGCTCATACCTCTCTTTATCCACAAACACATGATACAATGTTTGACCTGGTGTTAAGTATTGACTATCTGAAACCAGATCTTGGAATTACTAGTATCATGCAGTTTGGAATGGATAGGAGATTCTGCTAAGCGGACTTGATGATTCTGATATTCAAGCCATCAAGGCCAAAGACTTGGCTGTCCTTCCAAATGACATCCGCTTTTTGGCGATTGCTCCAGTACATCTTTTAAACAAGAACTATGAATCAAACCTAAAAGGTTGATTCAATGGGATGTGACACTCTAAAGCATTAGACATCATCTGCTTTATCTCAATTTAGATTAGATCACAGTTCACCAGGTCACCAAGTTTACTGCCCTCCAATGCTAAATAAAAGCAGATTTCTCCTGTGCCAAAGAAAAGTCATATTGGACTTTAACATTAACTCTTTTTCTCTACCAAGTGCTCCCAGAGGTGCAGAGTTTCTCCAGCAATTTCTGTTTAATTTCTGATTTCCAGTATCTGCACTATTTTGCTTCTGTTCATCTCATGATTGTTTGGAAGATATTATAGACACAAGTTAACTTGCATACATAACAATAATAATTTCAGCCATACTACAAGCAGTAACTGATAACGTAAAATAGATGCATTTCAATGCGAATGACAATATGTCAATTTAAACAGTAAATCTATAACTATGAATCGTTCGTCAAGTACACTGGGTTGCAGTATATATAGGTTATTTAAAACCAATTCAGCTGCAATGTTAAGGTTTTGGATTTCAAGGCAATGAACAGCTGCCTGGATGTCAATGCTAAGTAACAGTTCCCATTAGCTCAAAGTCTCGAAATGGTGTGAAGTCATTAGCAAACAATGTTGTGTTATGGACATTCAAACTGATCAAACAGGCATCATGATAACTGAAGTTTGGTTAGTTCAACAAACAGACCAAATCAATTTACTGCTCCTTGCCAAACAGACAAGATTGTAATGACAAATGGACACCAACTGTCCACACAAAAAGCTTCATCACCATGAATGGACACTTCTATCCAGAAGATCTTAAAGTACTTGATTCCAAGTCTTGTCTATCCATGTTTTGAATGCAGTGCACTTAATGAAAAATGAGGGTGACCAGGGATAGTGACAGCATTATTCCTTACGCTCACTAGTGAATTTTCCAGCAAATTTACAGAACATCATTTTCTGCTTGGGAACTCTGCAGCCTTCTGGGCTAAATATCAAGTTCAAGGGCTTAAGGCACCTTCTTCCGCGTCCTTACCCCAACCCCACACACTAGGCCTTGATTTCTCTGATTAACTCCTACTCTCCACAGACGCTGCCAGATCTGCTGAGTTTTTTCCAGCAATTTCTGTTTTTGTTTCTACAGAATCAAGTTGCTCTAAGGTATGTGGATGATTGTGAAATGCCACTTAACATTTAATATCAGTTTACAGAAATAACTAACAATTTGAGAGAACTCACGATTAAAAAAAGATCTAGACTAGATTATATGGTAAACTTTGTATTGAAAATTTTTCATTTATTTAATATGGAGAATGGATATGTAGTTGGTACGCTGCAATACTTGAAGACGACGACTGACTTGATTTATCCTTTCACCCTGCATCTGCCCCAATTTATTTTCTAATTCCCTCTGCCAAGGACCGTAAGAAACTATAGAAATTTGTGTACATAGCCCAGACCATCACAGAAGCCAACCTCCCATCCATGGATTTCACTTACACTTCTCATTGCCACAGAAAGGCTGCCAACATCATCAAAGACTCCCCCCACTCCAAAAATGCTCTCTTCCAACCTAATATCAGGCAGAATCTTGAACACATGTACCAATGGATTCATGAACAACTTCTTCCCCTGCTGTTATAGACTGTTGAATGGCACAGTGGCTCAGTGATTAGACCAGCCTTGGGTAACTGTGTGTGGAGTTTGCACATTCGCCCTGTGTCTCTGTGGGTTTCCTCCGGGTGCTCCTGTTTTCTCCCACAATCCAAAGATGTGCAGGTTAGATGAACTGGCCATGCTAAATTGCCCATAATGTGAGATGCATTCGACAGGGCTAAATATAGGATAGGGGAATGGGTCTGGGTGCATTACTTTTCGGAAGATTGGTGTGGACTTGTTGGACCGAAGGGCCAGTTTCCATACTATAGGGAATCTAATCTAATCAAATAGTATCGATGTTTCTTTGTGCACCTCCAATGCAGCCGCAAGTTTGTATGCATTGTTCTGTCTAAGCATCCCTTGATCGGTATGTCTATAATCTGCCTGTACTGCTTGCATTACAAAGCTCTTCACTGTACTCAGGTACATGTGAACACAACAAATCAAATCAGATCTTCCAACTACTCATTGAAATATGCAAGATTCTGAAGGGGTTCGGAAGGATGGACACTGGCAGGAGTGTTTCCTCTTCAGGAGGATTTCAGTCTTGGGCGACTCCCTGTGTGGAGTTGGCACATTTTTTTCCTTGTCTACATGAGTTTCCTCCCAAAATCCAATGATGTGCAGATTAGGTGAATTGGCCATGCTAAATTGCCCATAATGTTTAGGGATGTGTAGGTTAGTTACATTAGTCAGGGGAAACAGAGTAATAGGGTAGGGGAATAGGCCTGGGTGGGTTATTCTTCAGAGGGCCAATGTGGATTTGCTGGGCCAACCTGTTCCCACACGGTAGGGATTCTATTCTACAAACTTATGAAAAATAAAAACAGGCTTCAAACTAATGGTATTTTACAGCAAATAGTACACCAATAATCGAGGTGTCCTTTATAAATTTCAAATAATCTTTCACCCTTTATAATTTAAGTTTATCTTTACTGCTGAATTAACACAACGGCGACATGATTGGATTAAAGGACTTGTGCTCTAAGATAAGTAATGATGCAATTTTATTAGCATTCATGAGATGATCTTATCAGCCACCTAGATGTAGATTCCTGTAACGTTACAATCTCTTACAACGTTTTGGTCTTTCAAAAACTTCCTTCAGCCTAACTGTAAGCAAATATTCTCTTCTGGAGTTCTTTTCCATTGGAAGGAGAATCACAGCCAAATCCTTACATATGATGGAAGGTTTTGTGCACAGGAGAAAGAAAGGTTATTTGAAGAGATCGTACAAGCTCCTTTAACATGGTGACCAAAAAAAAATTCCGCAACAAAAAGAAATTCTATATTTTGTTACCCTGAAACTTGGAATTGTGCAATGATACGATTGAGAAATGTCTCAGGTTTACTGTTGATTCAATAAAACTTGACATGGTCCTTACACTGATGAATAAATACGAGAGTGCACAAAAACAGTCAATGCGATGACTTAGACAGTTGCAAAATGGCACACTCATCTGCAGCACAATCTAAATCTCTGATTTATTTTGAATTATCAGCTTCAGTGTATCAGGTTCTGAGACCCTTACTGGGTTAACTTGCCCTATACTGCAGCAGAGATGCAAGTTTTAGTGAAAAAGCCCCAAACAATGCCTGAATTTCCTTCTGTGTCCTTACGTATTTCTTTCCAACAGACTTTTTTATTCATTCACATCTTGCCCACACCTAATTGTCCAGAGGGCAGTTGAGAGTCAATCACATTAATGTGGATGTGGAGTCACACATAGGCCAGGCCAGGTAAAGATGACAGTTTCCTTTCCAAAAGAATATTAGTGAACCAGATAGGTTTTTCCAATAATCGACAATATAGAGTCATAGAGATGTACAGCATGGAAACATCGACCCTTCGGTCCAATTTGTCCATGCCGACCAGATATCCCAACCCAATCTAGTCCCACCCTCCAAACAGTTTCACGATTGTCATTATACTCTTTATTGCAGATATTTTAAAAAATTCAAACTATCGAGGACCCCAGTCAAGCAATAATACCTTTGAAAAGGTAACAAGTAGACCAAGGAAACCTGGTGGATGTCACCTAGGTAAAAACAATGACTGCAGATGCTGGAAAGCAGATTCTGGATTAGAGTGTGCTGGTAAAGCACAGCAGTTCAGGCAGCATCCACAGTGGACTTCACCAGTTTCCTCATTTCCTCTTCCCCACCTCACCCCAGTTCCAAACTTTCAGCTCTGCACTGTCCCCATGACTTGTCCTATCTGCCTATCTTCCTTTCCACCTATCCACTCCATCCTCCTCTCTGACCTATCACCTTCATCCCACCCCCACTCACCTATTGTACTCTATGCTACTTTCTCCCCACCCTCACCCTCCTCTCATTTATCTCTCCACCCTTCCGGCACTCTACCTGTATTCCTGATGAAGGGCTTTTGCCCGAAACATCGATTTTCCTGCTCCTTGGATGCTGCCTGAACTGCGGTGGATGTTACCTACCTAGACTTCCAAAAGACCTTTCATAAGGAGGCTGCTGAATAAGGTGAGGGCCCATGGTGTTTGAGGTGAGCTACTGGTAGGATTGAGGATTGGCTGTCTGACAGAAGGCAGAGAGTTGGGATAAAACGTTCTTTTTCAGAATGGCAGCTAGTGATAAGTGGTGCTCCAGAGGGTTCAGTGTTGGGGGCGCAGCTGTTCACTTTATATATTAATGATCTGGACGAAGGGACTGGGGGCATTCTGGCGAAGTTCACTGATGATACGAAGTTAGGCGGACAGGCAGATAGTACTGAGGAGGTGGGGAAGCTGCAGAAAGATTTAGACAGTTTAGGAGAGTGGCCCAAGAAATGGCTGATGAAATTCAATTGAGTAAATGCGAGGTCTTGCACTTTGGAAGAAAGAACACAGACATGGACTATTTTCTAAACGGTGAGAAAATTCATAAAACCAAAGTACCAAGGGATCTGGGAGTGCTTGTCCAGAAGTCTCTAAAGGCAGACTTGCAGGTTTAGTCCGTGGTTAAGAAAGCAAATGTAATATTGTCATTTATCTCAAGAGGGTTGGAATGTAAAAGCAGTGATGTTCTGCTGAGACTTTATAAATCTCTGGTTAGGCCCCAATTAGAATACAGTTTCCAGTTTTGGACCCCACACCTCAGGAAGGATATACTGGCACTGGAGCACATCCAGCGGAGATTCACACGGATGGATCCCTGAAATGGTAAGTCTAACATACGATGAATGGCTGAGGATTCTGGGATTGTATTCACTAGAGTTTAGAAGATTGAGGGGAGATCTAATAGAAACTTACAAGATAATGCATGGCTTAGAACAGGTGGACGCTGGGAATTTGTTTCAGTCAGGTGGGGACACTAGGACCTGTGGGGACAGCCTTACAATTAGAGGGGGTCAATTTAAAATGGAAATGAGGAGACATTTCTTCAGCCAGAGAATGGTGGGCCTGTGGAATTCATTGCCACAGAGCGCAGTGGAGGCTAGGACGTTAAATGTCTTCAAGGCAGAAATTGATAAATTCTTAATCTTGCAAGAAATTAAGGGATATGCGGAGAGTGCGGGTAAGTGACGTTGAAATGCTTATCAGCCATGATTGAATGGCGGAGTGGACTCGATGGGCTGAATGGCCTTACTTCCACTCCTATGTCTTATGGTCTTAATATCAATAGGCCTCCCCTTGATCAAGTATTTTGGTAAATTAGCTCAGGTGACCTTCATGGTTGATCCAAAACTTGTGAGAAGTAAAGTTTTCAACAGATGGGAAAAACCCAAGTCGCCAAATTCTAACTGAGGTTGTGGGAGAGCTGCTCTGTGGTAAATCTTTCCATAGTTCTAAATCTATCTTGCTAGTTAAATTACTAAAAGCCCATTATAAGTGATGGCTTAGTAGTATTATTGCTAGATGATTAATCCAGAGACATTGGTAATGTTCTGGGGACCTGGGCTTGAATTCCACTATGGTGGAATTTGAATTCGTGAAAATCGCTGGAATTAAGATTGTAATGATGACCATGAAACAGCTGTCAATTGTTGGAGAAACAAAAATCCATCTGGTTCACTAATGACCTTTATGGATGGAAATTGCTGTCCTTACCTGGTCTACATGTGACTTTCAGACTGTTAACTGCCCTCTGGTCAATAAGGGATGAGCAATAAATGATGGCTGAGCAGGCGATGCCCAGGAACAAACGATATAAAAATTAGAAGTGCTACAATCAGCTTCAACTTCTCCCATTTCAGGGACTTGCTGGTGACTTCACCTGTGAAGTGCCCCTTTGTGGCCAGGACAGGATCATGCTCAATGCTTTTGTAATCAAGCAGCCTTTTGATACTAAATGCTACAGAAGGACAGAATGGGAGGCAACAGAGAAGGGGGAGTGGCGTTTTTGATAAGGGATAGCATTACAGCTGTACTGAGGGAGGATATTCCCGGAAATACATCCAGGGAAGAAATTTGGGTGGAAATGAGAAATAAGAAAGGGATGATCACCTTACTGGGACCCCCTAATAGTCGGAGGGAAATTGAGAAACATATTTGTAAGGAGATCTCAGTTATCTGTAAGAATAATAGGGTGGTTATGGGAGGAGATTTTAACTTTCCAAACATAGACTGGGATTCCCATAGTGTTAAGGGTTTAGATGGAGAGGAATTTGCTAAGTGTGTACAAGAAAGTTTTCTGATTCAGTATGTGGATGTACCTACTAGAGAAGGTGCAAAACTTGACCTACTCTTGGGAAATAAGACAGAGCAGGTGACTGAGGTGTCAGTGTGGGAGCACTTTGGGGACAGTGACCATCATTCTATTAGATTTTAAATAGTGTTGGAAAAGGATAGACCAAATCTAAAAGTTGAATTTCTAAAGTGGAGAAAGGCCAATTTTGACAGGATTAGGCAAGAACTTTCAAAAGCTGACTGGGGGCAGATGTTCGCACTTAAAGGGACGGTTGGAAAATGGGAAGCCTTCAGAAATGAGATAACGAGAGTCCAGAGGCAGTATGTTCGTGTTAGGGTGAAAGGAAAGGCTGGTAGGGAATGCTGGATGACTAAAGAAATTGAAGGTTTGGTTAAGAAAAAGAAGGAAGCCTATGTTAGGTATAGAAAGGATAGATCAAGTGAATCCTTAGAAGAGTATAAAGGCAGTAGGCATATACTCAAGAGGGAAATCAGGAGGGCAAAAAGGGGACATAAGATAGCTTGGACAAATAGAATTAAGGAGAATCCAAAAGGTTTTTACAAATACATTAAGGACAAAAGGGTAACTAGGGAGAGAATAGGGCCCCTCAGAGATCAGCATGGCAGCCTTTGTGTGGAGCCACTAAATGAGTATTTTGCATCTGTATTTACTGTGGAAAAGGTCATGGAAAATATAGAATGTAGGGAGATAGATGGTGACATCTTGAAAAATGTCCATATTACAGAGGAGGAAGTGCCAGCTGTCTTGAAATGCATAAAAATGGATAAATCCCCAGTACCTGATCAGGTGTACCCTAGAACTCCGTGGGAAGCTAGGAAAGTGATTGCTGGGCCTTTTGCTGAGATATTTGTATCGGTAGTCACAGGTGAGGTGCCAGAAGACTGGAGGTTGGCTAACATGGTGCCACTATTTAAGATGGTAAGGACAAGCCAGGGAACTATACACCAGTGAGCCTGATGTCGGTGGTGGGCAAGTTGTTGCAGGAAATCCTGAGGTACAGGACATACACAGGAACCTCGATTATCCGAACGAGATGGGCGGGCACGATATCGTCCGGATAATTGATTGTTTGGTTAATCGATTCAACGCCTTTCCTCTGGGGCTCGGAGTGTTCTATTACGTCTGCTGCCCATTCAGGAGACTAGCAGCAACACACCGTGGGCGAGCCCTTGCCCAATCCCAAAACCTCCCACCGCCTGGCTCCCAAGCCCCGTCCAACACTGCCCCCCACCCACCCGCGATGTCCGC
>NC_057728.1:48955039-49026563 GCF_004010195.1 Chiloscyllium plagiosum
ATAAATGATTTGGATGTGAGCATAACAGGTATAGTTAGTAAGTTTGCAGATGACACCAAAATTGGAGATGTAGTGGACAGCGAAGAAGGTTACCTCAGATTACAACAGGATCTTGATCAGATGGGCCAATGGGCTGAGAAGTTGCAGATAAAGTTTAATCAGATCAATGCGAGGTGCTGTATTTTGGGAAAGCAAATCTTAGCAGGACTTATACACTTAAATGGTAAGGTCCTAGGGAGTGTTGCTGAGCAAAGAGACCTTGGAGTGCAGGTTCATAGCTCCTTGAAAGCGGAGTCGCAGATAGATAGGATAGTGAAGGCGGCGTTTGGTATGCTTTCCTTTATTGGTCAGGGTATTGAGTACAGGAGTTGGGAAGTCATGTTGCGGCTGTACAGGACATTGGTTAGGCTACTGTTGGAATATTACGTGCAATTCTGGTCTCTTTCCTATCAGAAGGATGTTATGAAACTTGAAAGGGTTCAGAAAAGATTTACAAGGATGTTGCTAGGGTTGGAGGATTTGAGCTACAGGGAGAGGCTGAATAGGCTAGGACTGTTTTCACTGGAGCGTCAGAGGCTGAGGGGTGATCTTATAGAGGTTTATAAAATCATGAGGGGCATCGATAGGGTCAACAGACAAAGTCTTTTCTCTGGGCCAGGGGAGTCCAGAACTAGAAGGCATAGATTTATAGTGAAAGGACAACAATATAAAAGAGACCTAAAGGGCAACTTTTTCACGCAGAGGGTAGTATGTGTATGGGATGAGCAGATAGAAGAAATGGTGGAAGCTAATACAATTCCAACATTTAAAAGGCATCTGGACGGGTATATGACTAGGAAGGCTTTGGAAGGATATGTGCCGGGTGCTGGCAAGTGGGACTAGATTGGGTTGGGATATCTGGTCGGCATTGATGGGTTGGACCGAAGTGTCTGTTTCTGTGCTGTACGTCTCCATGACTCTATATTATGGAAAAGAAAAGCCTCTCGGATAAGTTACGACATCACTGTCAACAAGAACTGGATCCCAGTATGATATACTGCCTTTCTGAAGAGATAGTGAAAATTTAACAGAAATTAAAAATCATGTTTAAAAAGGCAAACCTGTACAACAATATGGCAGTTTGAACAACAAAACTCAGGATGAATAGGAGTTGGATACTAAAAAGAACAGGCCAAAAGATTGAAAGGCTGCTTTCAGATTAATACTGTATAGTTAAAGCACCAACATGGTTTATAAAACGAACAGTTTGCTTGAACAGAAGTTTAATGTTATTCAAATGAATGGAAAGTAATCCAGATATTAAAAAAAGTCACTGTCAGGTAACTTGCATCCTAATTGAATATTTAATTGATATTAAACTTCTCTAGTACATTAATATTTGTCTTTTATGAAATTTGGTTTCGTTGCAATCAATAATGTGAACAGTTCATTGAAAGCTAGGTAATAGACACACAAACACACATATACTGTATATACTTTACAGATCTAAATTCCAATTCTTGTCCACAATTTTCTGCAAAGTAAAAATACATTGCATAAAAATTATGCACTTTAAGTCTTTTACCCCACACGTTGAACAAAAACTGCTGAAATAAAATCACTCACCCAGACTTGGCCATTAGAGTTAATGCTAGCAGTCTCTCTCTCAGCGTCATGAATCCAATCATATTTCAGAAGTTCTCATGTAATTGTTGAACAGCCATTTTATACTTTCACCCTGTAAACAGAAAGAGCAAACACCAAATATGACATTGTGCAATGCTTCATGGAACAACATACAGATGGGATCACAAATTGTATGTACAGCTTTTTTTAAAAAAAGTGATTCACCTACTTTTCAAATAAAATTAAGATAATGGCCGTCAAGCCAATGTAAACAGTTTAAAAAAAGGTTTTTTTTTCTGTAGTGAAAAAAATGGGTCTTCTAAGTTTGAAACAAAAATATAACAGAATTCTTGTGTTCAAATGACTGATGATAATGCCACATAATTACATTTTTTGCATTCCACTATAACATCAAGCATGGGTTAAATTTAGCTCAGACAGTGTTCCTCCCACTGGCTTAGTGAGTTTATTCAATGTATAATGATGCCAGAAAGACTTGTAAAATACCCAGATTGATTCTTACTCTGTTTTACGTTAAGTAATTTTAGTCATTTTGAGAACAAGGGTGCTACAACCAGCTTCAACATCCTTTTGCACGGACAGGAAAGTTAACTTCAGTTCCCAGCTCTGATTACTCTTCAGCAATCACTAAAATAAATGAACTTATGATCAGCTGAGGACACCTCCCTCCTTCCTCCCCCTCCCCCCAGTCCCTGAGTCATAAAGCAAACTGACAATTACAGACAAGGCTTTTACATGAATAATAAACTCAAGTCAACTAACTAAGGGCCCCTGGTTCCTCTGAAATTGTGTCTCAACACTGTCAGGAAAGAAGGGAAGGAGAGAAAACAGATGGGGGAGAAATGAAAAGTATCCAATACTGTAAATGTCCTGAACTAATCTGATGTGCCACAATCGTGAATGGAGGAATAAGTAATGGAGACCTTGTTCCATTGACCACAGAAAGCAATTTTACAACAGCATTTCTGAAGTGTAAATATCAAATTTTAGGCAGTTGTGTTGTCTAGAAGGAATTATTTTAAACTTATCTTCACCTTGGATCCTATAACAGCTGAGGAGAGATTTTCATCCCAATCTACCTGAACTAGATTCATGCAGCAAATTTACTTTTTAACCTCAGTTTTAATTGAATTATATTTTAACCAACTGATGTGTTGCCATTTGTCGATGAATGGAAAGTTCTAGATACTACTATAAAACTAGCTAATTACAATGCATTGAATTGAGCAGTCTTAATCACACTGTACAAGTTCTGTCTACAGCATGTGAAGAAATAATGAATTGGCTTTGATTTTGTCTTCCATTTTAGTTAGATTACAAACTTTCAGTTAGATTTCAATAGTATAAGTCATACAAATGGACCAAATTGAAGAATACAGACTGCAATGAGCTAGGTCTGAAGAGCAGAAACAAATATACACACCTTGGAAATTATTTTAAATTCAGTCAGTTGAATTGACTTTTAATCATAGAAGTATAGTAAATAGGAGGAGTAGGCCAGTGCTTCGAACCTGTCCTGCCAACCGATACAATCATGGCTGATCATTCTTCTTCGTACCCTACTCCTGTTTTCAACTCATACCCTTTGATTCCTTTAACCCTAAGAACTATATTTATCTTTCTTAAAAATATTCAACATTTTTGCCTTTCTGTGGCAGCGAATTCCATAAGATCACCTCTCTGAGTGAGCAAGTCTTTCCTCAGCCTTAAATGCCCTACACAGTTTCCTTAGAATGTGACCCTGGTTCTGCGCTTCCCAGTCAGCAAGAATATTCCTCCCGCATTGACCCTGCATTAAGCCCTGTTAGAATTCTAAAAGTTTCTATGAGTAACCCTCCCCCTTTTTATTCTTCTAAACCTCAGTGAATATAGCCCTCGCCAATGCAGTTTCTCGTCACACATCCTGATGACGGGAGAGGGAAAAGATTTAAAAGGGACCTAAGGGGCAACTTTTTCACGCAGAGGGTGATGCGTGTCTGGAATGATCTGTCAGAGGAAGTGGTGGAGCCTGCTACAATTACAAATTTAAAAGGCACATCAGGATGGGCATATGACTGGGAAGGGTTTAGAGGGATATAGGCCAAGTGTTGGTAAATGTGACTGGATGAATTTATGATACCGGTTGGCATGGACGAGTTGGACCAAAGGATCTGTTCTTGTACTGTGCATCTCTGACTCTATGTCATCCCAGGAATCAGTCTGGTAAACCTTTGTTGCACAACTAGAACATTATTCCTCAGAAAAGAGTCCAAAACTACGCACAGCGTTCAAGGTGTCATTCAAGTCCTTGTACAATTGCAGCAAGATGTCCCTGCTCTTGTACTCAAATCCTCTCTATAAAAAGGTTAACATATGACTTGCCTCGTCAGTGTTTGTTGAACCTGCATTCATACTGTCAATGACTGGTGTACAAGGACACTCAGATCTCATTGACCCTCCCCCTTTCCCAATCTATTGCCATTTAGATAATATACCACTTTTTTTTGCTTTTGCTACCAAAGTGCGTAAACTTACTTTTATTCATTGCATCTGCTAAGCATTTGCACACTCATGCAACTTGCCCTACTTTGGAGAGTTGAAATTTTTCAAAAGTTGAATTTCAATCTAGCATAACAAAGCTTTTTTTAAAAAAAATATCAATCTGTTCAATTGATGCAAAAGCTGCACAAAATTAACTTTAGCTTTTGCTGTGTCAATGATATAGACATGAGATAATTATGCTTCATAAGCAACTCTCATAAGCATGACAGAAGCAGAAAATATAGCCAGTTTTATTTTAGACAGGGAAGTACAAAATATTAATCAACCTCGGCTTGAAGGTGTATGGTGGGGAAAAGAAAACAAACACATGGAAGCTGCAAAGATGCTGGCCATGATTTTCCAGTCTTCCTTAGATCTAGGGGTTGTACGAGAGTATTGGTGAATTGCAAGTGTTACAACCTTGTTAAAAAAAAATGAAGAATAGCTCAGCAACCAAAGGCCAATCAGTTTAACCTCAGTGACAAGAAAGCTTTTAGAAACAATAATATGTTACAAAAATTAGTAATCACAGGCAACTGTAGATTAATTAAGGAAAGCAAATGTGGACAAAAAATTTTGCTTAATTAGTTATGTGAGCTTTTTGATGTGTAACCAAAAAAGGATTAATAAGGGTAATATGATGTGTATGGACTTCCAAAAGACATTTGATGAAGTAATGCATCACAGACTTATGAGCAGGGTTAGAGCTCATGGAAGGAAACAGGGACAGGAGCAACATGAATATGATATTAGCTGAGTGACTGGGATCTGTCGCAAATAGCTGTTTTTCAGATCACAGGAACGTTAATAGTGGAGTTGCCCAGGGACCGGTTTTCATCCTGATGTACATTAATGACCTAAATAAACTTCATGTGCAGGACACACCTTCAAACTTTTCAGATCATATGAAACTTGGAAGTATGTGAAGCATGAGGAGTACAGTGCAGAATTTCAAAAGGACATGCACAGATTGGTGGAAAAGGAGTCACATCATCGGAAACTAAAAAAGATTTGTTGGGTTTTTGGAAACGGCAGAAGAGTGGCATTAGGTGAATGGATCATTCAGTGGGCTAGCACAGACATGACAGCTCAAATTGCCTCCTCTGTGCTGTAACCATTCTGAGATTCTAACTCAATTGATTTTTAAAAAACAGAGATAGCAACCACAACACATCTGCAGAAAGTTGACAATGCTACACTCAGCTGAAGTTGGTAGAAATAATATTTCACATGATTTTAATTTAGTTTACAAATCTCTTTTTGGAAAAGTGCTCATGAAGGGCGAAAAATAATCAGTATTAACAGCTGGCAGACTACCACACATAGGAAACAATATTTTTCAGAGATGTACGCCTCTTACTGAAGTATTGTTAACCTAACTTCGTACCTGGTATTTTTTTCAATGATAATGTCTTCCCCTTTCCTCCAACACACTTACAGAAATTCTTTTTGATGAGCAAATGTATACGAAACCACACCTTCCTTCTAGCAAATGTTCAAAGCATAAATCATTTCAAATTTCTGGGCACGGGATCAGTCAGAATGGTCAGGGTTAGCGACTATTTGTTTGTACTGGACTAATCTCCCTGGAACGTCTGCAATAAGTAGGATGCATATCAGCTCAAACATTGTTTTGTGCACAGTAGCAAAGAAACAGAGTTGGGGAGGTGGGACACAAGAGATTGCCACATAAGGAAACTTATCTTTGTATTATGCACAAATAATAGTCACAGTTGACACTGGATTTTTCTGTTGCTATACCATGAGAACAAAGTTGAAGCTGTTACCTATATGCAAATTGGAACTGTTAAAATCCTTTTCTTTACTAACAAAATCAATACAAGACTATTTTTTCTTGCAATATTTATTCATGTAAACTGGAAGTCAAGACTGAAATATTTTGTCCGCACATTTTGTCAGTGTATCAAAGTACAATACTGAAATCAGATAAACTTCCCAAGGCTCAAAAACACCTCCAACAAATCTTTCCCTCCTGATCCCTAGAATAAATGGTAGGGGTTTTTGCCCGGTCCAATTGTGCGCAATTAATTCTGAGTTTGGAAATGCTACTTACTTTTTGCCTCAGCATCCTATTTACATAGGCCACATTACTTCTGATCAATAAGTGAGCTTTTTGTCCTGCCATGGTACCCTTTGACATAGAGATGAACAGTGTGGAATGTAAACAATGTCCCACCAATTGCCTCGACTAAATGCTTCCTTCACAAACCTTGCCTGCCTGCTTCCACTCTCAAATCTACATTCTTCTCCACCTCTAATGAAACATTCTTTGCTTGTCTATTTGTCAATATAATTAAGGTTTTTTTCCCACATTTCTTTAATACTGGAATCAATACATGGACAAAAACTATTCAAACTAATGGCATTGATGTTACAATAGACTTTAGCAGTGAAATACTGAGAATTTGCCACTTTTGTGGACTGCAACTTAAGAACTTACTTATTCTAAAATCCACACTAAAACAGCAGCTAATGAACTTGAAAGACCCTATACAGACAACAAGCAAAACGAATGCCATTTACAAAATACCGTGCAAGAACTGTAACAAACACTACATTGGACGAACAGACAGAAAACTAGCCACCAGGATACATGAACATCAACTAGCCACAAAACGACATGACCCTCTCTCACTCGTATCCTTACATACAGATAACCACTTCAACTGGGACAGCACATCCATCCTAGGACAAGCCAAACAGAGACACGCATGAGAATTCCTAGAAGCATGGCATTCCAACCGGAACTCTATCAACAAACACATGGACTTGGACCCCATTTAGCAACCCCTGAGGAAAATAACAGGAAATGACATCACCAACCCAAAGAAACCCAAACATATAAATACAAAGCAGGAATCATCAACAGTGCTTCGTCCAGAAGCTCACTGAAGATGTTACCTAATACAGTGATGAAACATCTGAAAATGAACCTTCCAGCTCAGTGAGCAAACCTACATCCAGAACCTCAACCTGAGCTACAAATCTTCTCAAAACTCTAAAATCCAAAATTACAATGCACTGCAATGGGTTCCAGAATTCATCTTGATGATCTGTTTCAATTCTTGAAGAAGCAGGGACCAGAATTCAGGAATTTTTGCCTCCAACATGCAAGTAGTTTTTTTCTTCTTCTTTGTTCTTTCACTGGATGCAAGCATCACTAGCAAGGTTAGCATTTACTGTCCATCCCTAGTTGCTCTTGAATGGAGTGATTGGTCACACTAGACAGCTAAGAGTTAACTACATGGCTGTAGATCTGGAGTCACATATCCAGACCAGGTGAGGATGGCAGATTTTTGCATGTAAAGAGTTAGAACTCAATCACAAGCTCAAGTCAGCAAAGATCGTGAGAAGGAAACATATCAGCAGATTAGATGAGAATATACGTTAGAAAATCTAAAGCATCATTGCTATAGTCTGTTTAAAATGTTCATAGTTCTCTCAACTCCAGACTGCTCCCCCACCCCCACCCCCCATCCCCCCTCCTCTGCAGTCCCCACTGTTTCATTTCCATTTCTCTCTCACCATTTCCTTGGTCCCACCAATAACAGAAACAGCATTTGACACACTCTAGCCAATTGCTAAAAATGTTAAATGTATCTTTTTTTAATTTTATTTTTAAGTTCCACTTCTGCTTTGAAATATTTAAAATCATAAACACTAATCTGTCACTGAAGACTGACAACAAGCGGTATGTCTTCACCTTATGACATCATGTAACATCGTGTAGCTTTGTTCACAGTGTACCACACTGGAAGAATACACTCTCTCCCAATGCCAGGCTCTGCTACTGCAAAAGATGGCTCCTGCGGTAGCTTATGGAAAAGTACGGGCCAAATTATGCTGTGTCAATGAGTTCAAGTTCAGTTGAGCGCAAAAATTCAGGCTTACATTCCATTAGTCTGGAGTGAGTTTGCACTGCTGGATGTGCCTCTTTCAGGTAAGGTATAAAACGAGGGTCCTGTTTGCTCTCTCAGGTGAATGTAAAAAAAAAATCACTTGGCACTCTATTGCAGAGGACAAGAACATTTACCCCTAGTGCTTTGGAAAATACTAATGCCTCAAATCAACATCACAATGACAGATTATCTGGACGTTATCACATTGCTGTTTGAAGTTGCTTGCTATGCAGTAATTAGCTTAAAAATATCTTACATTACAAACCATGACCACATTCTTTAAAAAACACTTAAGCATTTTGGAACATCCTGAAATTTTCATAACAGCCTTATAAAAACACTAGACTTTCTTCTTTATCCTGTGCTTTTTGACATTGTCTCAGTGAAGCACTTTAAGAAACAAGGAGTCAGTACAATCTCTCAGCTGGATGGCAAGAAAGAGGTTTATGTAACCTTTTGTGGAATATATATTTCATACATTTTCTGAAAAATATATATATATATCACTGCACATTAGGCCCATCAAGTCTGTTCTACTGTGTGTCTCCAAGAGTCACTGAGTTTATATCGACTTGAATGCTCAATCTGAAATCCTTTAGATTGAGAAATGTTGATGTCTCAATGGACCTGGTGTCTTTGCTCATAAGTCACTGAAAGCTAACATGCAGGTGCAGCAAGCAATTAGAAAGGCAAGTAGCCTTTTTCACAAGAGAATGAAAGAACAGGACTAAATATGTCTTATTTACACTGTTGCACAGAACATTGGTGATACTGTACCTGGAGTACTGTGTACAGTTTGGCTCCCTCAACTTTGGAAAGATAGATATATTTACCATAGGAGGACAGCAAAGGTACACCTATAACTCGTGCAATGGCAGGGCTATTCAACAAGGACAGACTGAACAGATTGAGCCTGTACTCTCTGGAGTTAAAAATTTAATGAGGTCTCTACCTATTCTTCTAAAGGGTAAATGCAAGAAGTATGTCTCCTTGTCTGGGATATCAAGACAAGGAAAAAATGAAGACTGCAGATACTGGAGTTCAGAGTCAAAACGTGTGGTATTGGAAAAGCACAGTAGGTCAGGCAGCAACCGAGTTGATTAGATTAGATTCCCTACTGTGTGGAAACAGGCCCTTCGGCCCAACAAGTCCACACTGACTCACCGAAGAGTAACCCACCCAGACCCATTTTCCTCTGACTAATGCACCTAACACTACGGGCAATTTAGCATGGCCAATTCACCTGGCCTGCACATCGTTGGCCTGTGGGAGGAAACTGGAGCACCCGGAGGAAACCCACGCAGACACGGGGAGAATGTGCAAACTCCACACAGTCAGTCACCCGAGCTGGAATCGAACCTGGGACCCTGGTGCTGTGAGGCAGCAGTGCTAAGATTCTCCTGCTCCTCGGTTGCACCCTGATCTGCTGTGTCTTCCCAGTGCCACACTTTTCGACTGGGATATCAAGAACCAGGGGACACAGTCGTAGAACAAGGGGCAAGCCATTTGAGATTATAAAGAATTTCTTCACTCAAAGATAGGTATGATGTGGTCAATTGAAACTTGCATCCCCATTCTAAATGATTAAAGACTTAACAGCAATCAATACATCATATCAGTTGTATAACACTTTGATCTTTAACTATAAATTCTGTGCCCTAAGATCCTGCCCCACTCGCTACCTGGCGAAGGAGCAGTACTCCAAAAACTTGTACTTGCAAATAAACCTGTTGGGCAATAACCTTGTGTTATGAGATTTTTAACTTGGTTCACTCACAGAGCGTTTTGGAATTCTCAGTCTTTGAGAATATTTATGACGGAGATCAGTAGATTTTTTTGATATCATCATCAAGGAGATAGAGCAGGAACATAGCAATGAAGTAGATGATCAGCCATGATCTAGAATGGTGAAGCAGGATTGAGGGACTGAAGGGTCTCCTCCTGCTCCTGCATTCCTCAACAGTCCAATAATTCAAATTGTCAGTTCCTTCTTAAAATAATTTATCAGATTGGCTTCACAATCCTCATTATTTTCAACAAATTGCAGCAATCAATCACAATACGATCAACCATTATGTTAACGAATGGCAGAACAGGCTTGAGGGGTAAAGTGGCCTCACCTTGTTCCTAATTTTTCAGACTCCGGAAAACCACTATGAATTTTGTCTTTAACCTCCCGAGATCTAATGGGAAAAAAAAAATTCTGTTGCATTTATAATTGGTCTCTCCTAGCAGTATCCTCATCAAACTACTCTTAATTACTTTCCCATCTTCCTTCTCATGGTGGGTTGCACAAATCAGCTAACCGTGTTTAAATTGTGACTTTTGTGTTGTTGATATTAGATGCTTGCTAGTGCGTAAGTGATTGAATAACTTGGGAAACCACTTGGTATTGCAGTCAACGGCCTAATGTGAGATATGCATGTTGCCACTTTCAACTCTTAAAAAAATGCAATGTATATCCCAATTAAATTTTTAAAAACTGTTTTTATACATATTTTAGCACATTCTTCCTTGGTACAGAGATTGTTATTAGTTGCATGAGATCGAATAGAAAACATAACAGAATTTTCTACAGCTAATTATCTGGCGGATATTGTTCGAGGATGCAGCAGGTATAAAGCTGCACAAACCTCCTGCATCAGGAATCACCCTTCTCATGGTTCACCAAAGATCTCACAGCATAAGTCAGCTTTAGATATATCCTCACCAACAAGAACAGTGCCAATTCTATAGAGCAGCAGAGTTTTCAATAACGCACAAAAGCACGAAAATACCACAGTTATGCTTATCCAATCAGGGATACAACTTGCATCATGAGGAGTATGAATGGACATCACATACAATCATTCAACAAAAGTCTTAAAGGATGAAAGCAAATGCATTATAAAGGCACAATACTGATTTTTAGTGGATCAATACAGGCAAACTTTGAAGTAAACTATTCCAAGGGCCTTCTGAACGCTTTTAGAAATGAAGGTGCAGCCTAACCAAGCTAATGTTTACATATAATTTAAAACACAAACAGAACTATCACCCATCCCTGTTTACAAGAGTATTCTTTCATTTGGATAATGTTCGTGATTTAGGTCAAGATCAGCAATTTGCTTTAAGAAACCTGAAATCCTAGTTACTTCTGAAAAAAAATTAAGCTTCAAAATTCCATGGTCTAAACAAAATAATTTTTTACTATTTTAGTTTCTATACTCCAAAAAACAGAATCAATGTATATTAAACATTAATTAACATACAAAATTAAAGCTGATAATAATCTATAAATGATAGATTAAATAGATATAGCAAAAACAGATCTTACAAAAATTGGTTTAACAGTCCTGCATATGCTATTAATCTCAGTCATAAAATCCCTCAAAAGTCTTGTCTTCCCAAGATTTAGCCTGATCCCCAGCCAGATCAGTGCACAATCTCCCTACATTCCATGAGTACAGCTTCACCAAAATCTGGCACAAATAAAATCTGCAGAACCTCTGCATCTCTGCTTCCCATGTAATTCCACTAATGTTACCTTCCAGTCACAGAAACAGGTACAGTAACTGTATCTCTGCTTATTCTGAGCTCCTGGGTCTGACATTGTCTTCTTCAGCCAGCCAGCATTGCACCATTGGACTTGTAACCATAGTTATTTTAATCAATCTGTTCAGAATGCTGAGAAGTATCTCTGGTAAGGAGTGAAATGGACTCCTTCCTACTTACCTGGATAAATGAAGCTCCAATAGCACTCAAGAAGTTTGACAACATTCAAGACAAAGCACCACTACTTGACTGGCACCATATCTACAAACATTCACTCTCCCTACCATCAACAATCTGTAGCAGGAGTGATTACCATCTATAAGATGCAATGCAGAAATTCACCAAGTTTCATCTGGTAGCACCCTCTAAACCCACCACCACTACAATCCAAAAGGACAAGGGCAGTGGATAACATAGGAACACCACCACCTGAAATTGCCCAAGTTGCTCACCATCCACATATGGAAATATACCGCCATTCCTTCAGCATCGCTGGATCAAAATCCTGGAACTTGCTCTCTCTAACAGCATTATGGATTTATCTACATGAAATGAGTTGCAACGATTCAAGAAGGTAGCACATCACTCGTTATCTTCTCAAGAGCAGCTAGGGACAGGCCCCAGCCAGTGATGCTCACAGCCCATGAATGAAGTTAAAGAAAAACTGGAAGTTTCTTTTCTCAGTCTCCCTTTTTTATTTTTCCTTTTTAATTAGTGCTTATCTTAAAAAGAATAGGATATGGAAGATGACATTTGGTATGCTTTCCTTTATTAGTCAGAGTATCGAGTACAGGAGTTGGGACGTCATGTTGCGGCTGTACAGGACATTGGTGCAGTCACTTTTGGAATATTGCACGCAATTCTGGTCTCCTTCCCATCGGAGGAATGTTGTGAAACTTGAAAAGGTTCAGAAAAGATTTACGAGGATGTTGCCAGGGTTGGAGGATCTCAGCTATAGGGAGAGGTTGAATAGGCTGGGGCTGTTTTCTCTGGAGCATCAGAAGCGGAGGGGTGACCTTACAAATGTTTATAAAAATATGAGGGGCATCGATAGGATAAATTGATAAAATCTTTTCCCTTGGGTTGGAGAGTCCAGAACTAGAGGGTGTAGGTTTAGGGTGAGAGGGGAAAGATATAAAAGAGACCTAAGGGGCAACTTTTTCATGCAGAAGGTGGTATGTGTATGGAATGAGCTGCCAGAGGAAGTGTTGGAGGCTGGTACAATTGCAACATTCAAAAGGCATCTGGATGGGTATATGAATAGAAAGGGTTTAGAGGGATATGGGCCAAGTGTTGGCAAATAGGACTAGATTAGGTTGGGTTATCTGGTTGGCACGGACGAGTTGGACTGAAGGGTCTGTTTCCGTGCTGTACATCTCTATGACTCTATGACTAATATAAGCTGTGAAACTATGAATTCCATGATACTAATAATTCATAATTAAAAAACAATTAGAATTTCACCTTGGGTCCAGCAAGTGCAGACCCTCTGGAATTGGTTGTTTGCCAACCTGCATCCACAATCCAGTACTTGGGCTTTCATTTCAGAATTCATAATACTTTTGCCCCTGGCTGGTTCTTCACCTAAACATCCATTTAATGATAATTATTTGACCACACCTACACTACATACAATCACTCTTATCTTCCATTCATCCAAGCCCTGCATCATTCACGCACAGCTAGGAGTTTAAGGCTGAAGCAGCCAGAACTCCAGCCAACAAAGCACCCACTGTTTTCCTAATGATGGCCAATTTCTTCAAAATACTGAGAAAAGGCATTGAGGGGGTTGCAAACATGTATCAAATTTTTACAAATATCATAACATTTTTCAGCTGCAATCATTCAATAATATTCAAAGGCTTCTGCACTGGTCACATTTTCATAGCTGTGTGCTGTCAAAATGCAGCAATCAGACTATTAATTTGATAAGAGTTTTTGGCATCAGCATGGTACTGAAACCAGCAGTGTGAAGCAAACTCTGCAGAATACTACATATAACTGAAGGGAGGCTGGGAGATAATTTCCTCTTTTGAACTTTTCCACATTACTTCATTATTCTGGCCAGAAGTTGTACTTTCTCTACTGATCACATAAGATTCATTTCTGGTATGTGTTAGAAATTGTGGTCTGATAATTGTTTCACAATAGAAGTTAGTTAGCAGGCCACCATGTCAAGTTTCATTTGTTACTCCTTCATCACCACATCGACAGAACACACTGAAATTTCATTTCAAAGCAGTGATTTGTTGGTCAAATAATTAAGCACAGTAACCATTTTATTTATTACTATTGTATCAGGATATGGAAAAACAAAAAAGATATCTCGGCAACATTTAAATTCCGCAGAATACATGGTTCTCGTAAGTCTATTCAAAAATACCACAGGTTCATTTAACAAAGAGAGAAAGTGAGGTCTGCAGATGCTGGAGATCAAAGTTGAAACTTTATTGCTGGAACAGCACAGCAGGTCAGGCAGCATCCAGGGAACAGGAGATTCCTGAGGAAGGGCCTGTGCCCGAAACGTCGAATCTCCTGTTCCCTGGATGCTGCCTGACCTGCTGTGCTGTTCCAGCAATAAAGTTTCAACGTTCATTTAACAAATACAACAGAAGGAGCATCTTGAAATTCCTATTGTTTTTTCTAACTGTTGTGGTGGAATGAACTCTGACCTGCTGTCTTGCCTTTAATTGTGAAAACATGAATATTTCAAAACCTTTTCAGCAGTACTCAGCTATCTGCAGAGATTACGACTTAGATTTGAAAATGTTTACAAATCACTCTGCACTTTCACAGAACTATGGTGATTTCTATATATAAACAATGCAGTGCTGTATTAGATCAGCATTTTATCTTCAAGCACAGGTCCCTCTGTTCACCCTCACTCCATCATTTGTCATTTCATAGCTGCAAAAGAGTTTGGTACACAGGCTTTTTTTGGTGCCCTCAAAAATTTCAGCAGCTGGGAGAAAAAAACCCAGCAATATTTAGAAGCTAGAACTGAGAAATAATCTGCCATGATTTTTCCTGTTTTTCTTTTCCAAAATCTTCATAAAATACAAATAACAGCTTTGACTGAACAATTTAATGCAGTTATATTGACTTCAGTATAGTGAACCAATGATTTTTTTCTTATTCCTGGTGTGTGACATCTCGAGTCCTCCAAGAATCTATCCTTAGCCCTCTCTTATTTCTCAACCACATGCTACCATTTGGGTACATCATCAGAAAACACTTGTTTGACACCTGCACTGTTGATACCCAACTCTACTTCATCATCACTCTTGGCCCCTCTACAGTTGCTGAAATCAGACTGTCTACCCAACACACAATGCTAGATTAGCAGAAATGTTGTCAAACTGAATACTGTGAAGATGAGGCCATTGCCCTCAGTCCCTATCAAAAACATTAAACCTATTCACCCACATGCCTCTCCCTGACAAGTTCCCCAAACTCAATCAGACCATTCTCAACTTTGATGTCATATCTAACATCACACAATTGCTTTTCATCATGTGCTATCAAAACCCTAATTCAGGACTCGGTTTTCTCTCCATTTGAATATTCTAATGTGGTCATTTTTGTCCTATTTTCCCTCTCCATAAACTCTAGCTCATAAAAACTTTCTGTATCCTTGCACCAAGTGTAGGCTTTCCCTGGGTCACGAATGCACATCCTTATGAAACGACCTCCGTAAAGTTTATTATTTTGAAAAATCGAGTTACATACAATGATTCGAATGGGTGGACTACTTTGTGTGATGCTCAAAACACTGCGCGTTTCCAGTGGCTTGTCGACCTAAGGGAAAACAACGCCACACCGTTGTCGCCATTTTAACATGGATTGTGTCAACATCGTTGTGTTTTGATGTAAATTTTTCATGTGTTTATCCTCATCATCATGGCTTCAGCGCATAGGTCTGACGCAAGTGATGGCGATGGATCGAAGAAAAGGAAAACGATCACAATTGAAATGTAAGTGGAAATAATAAAGCGACCAGAGAGAGGTAGAACACCAATAAACATTGGAAAAGTGTTAGGCTACAGCCAGTCAACAATCGGGACAACTATAAAGGACAAGGGGAGAGTAATGGAGCATGTAAAAGGCTCTGTCACAATGAAAGTGACAATTATCACTGAGCAACGCAGTACATAACTGTTCCAACTTACATACAAATTTGACTTATGAACAGACTTAAAAACGCAACTCATTCGTTACCCGGGGTCTTCCTGTACCAGCCATCCACTATCCCTGAACATGCTGACCTACAATGGCTCCAGGACCAGTAACATTTCAACTTAAAACTCCTTAGCCACATTTTCAAATCTTTCCTGTCCTATCCTATTCTCACCCTCTCTATGTAACCTCGTCTATCCTTACAGCCGTCTAGGTTTTGCACTCCTTTGATTATAGTTTCTCGCACAATGCCTATTTTAATCACTTTGCCATTGACTGTCGTGCTTTCATTCATTGAGGCCCTGACGTCTGGAATTCCCTCCCTACCCTCTATACCTAATTTCCTGCATTAACATGCTTCTTACAGACAGGCTTACACTCATGCACCCTGATATCTCATGTGGCTGCATGTCAACTTTTGTTGAGTGACAGTCCTATTAAGTGCCTTAGGACATTCTACTACATTAAAGGTGATTTATTAATGCTCGCAGTTGTCAAACAGTGAATGCACAATAATAATTTGAAAAAGTATGCTTTACCCAAATTATAAAGGTTCAGCACAGTGTATATACACATACTGTGATAAATTTGTATCTAACTGGAGCGTTAGAAATCAAAAAAACATAAATGTTGAAGACTTGGTGGCAACATAAGCAAGATATTAGCCTTTCAACGGACTGGACGAAAGTTTCCTCTATCTGCTGTCAGAGTTCAAGCAGTCTTGATCCAAGTCTGAATGAACAACTCTGGGTTTCTGCAGTCTCCAAGGGACATGGGGTGTAAAATGGAAAGATGTCACTCAGACATGGCAGATGAGTGCTCTTTCGAAGGTAGTGTTGAGGCATAGTGCTGGGAGAGTTGTTGAGCGAGTTTCACTCTGCTTCTAACTTTGCTGAGACTTTCAAGGAGCAGACGCTTGAAGCGGAAAGTATTTCATTTCTGGACGTAATTACTACCTACGTTTGCCATCACAATTTTTCCTAAATAGATTTGAATCCCATGAATCATCATTTAAAATTATTAGACATAGGTGATAACATACAAGATTGTCCGAATAATCAAGATATTTAAATAAAACCACACATAACTAGCTCATCTGAAATTGTTGAACTGGAACTTGTATATTCCAAGTTAACATAGAACACAGAAACATCAAACATAGAACATTACCGTGCAGTACAGACCCTTCTGCCCTGATGTTGCGCCGCCCTGTGAAACCAATCTGAAGCCCATCTAACCTACATTATTTCATTCTCGTCCATATGCCTTTCCAATGACCATTTAAATGCCTGTAAAGTTGGCGAGTCTACAACTGTTGCAGACAGTGCCTTCCATGCCTCTACTACTACTCTGAGTAAAGAAACTACCTCTGACATCTGTCCTATATCTACAACTAGCTGTAGGGATCTAAAATCAGTTTAGCACAGCATAATAATCTGAGTTTACTTTTCATGATGCTAGTTAGGAGGGCCATCTATTTTATTTGATCCACATGGATGTTTCAGGTCACTTAATGCTCGTGTGGAAGAAAACAAGAAAGATGTTTCAGCTTATAGAGAGACGTACCAAACAAAGGCTAAGCAACTCCTCACACAGAGATATTGGAATTCAGTAAAAGTTGTGCTGATAACAATGTCTTCTAGTTGGAAGGATGCAACAAGTAGGGTGACACAGGGTTCGGTCTTTGACTCCCAATTATTCACAATCTATATTGGTGACTGCAGGATGCAGGGAAAAAGGGACAATAGCCAAAGATGTAATCTTTCCCACCTATTTGAGCATTGTATGTTGCAATGAAGAAATACAAAATTTACAAATGGCTAGATTAGGTGACTGGAGTTTGGCAGATGGAGTTTAACATGAAAAAGTGTAAAGCTATCATTTTGGTCATAAGGATTAAAAGGCAACTTATTATTGAAATGGTTAGAAACTTCAGATTGCTTCGGTGCAGAGGGATTGGGGGTCTTTGCTAACTGCAGAAAACTAGCGTACAGGTAAAGCAAGCAGTAAGGAATGCAAATAGACTTCTGGCATTTATTGCTAAAGGTGTAGAGTACAAAAGTAGAAAATGTTACTACAACTGTGTAAGACATTATTGAGATTACAATTAGGGTACCGCAAACCATTTTCAGCCCCTTACTTAGATTACTTACAGTGTGGAAACAGGCCCTTCGGCCTAACAAGTTCACACCGACCCACCGAAGCACAACCCACCCAGACCCATTCCCCTACATTTACCCCTTCACCTAACACTACGGGCAATTTAGCATGGCCAATTCACCTAACCTGCACATTTTTGGACTGGTGGGAGGAAACCGGAGCACCCGGAGGAAACCCACGCAGACACGAGGAGAATGTGCAAACTCCACACAGTTAGCCGCCTGAGGCGGGAATTGAACCCGGGTCTCTGGCTCTGTGAGGCAGCAGTGCTAACCACTGCGCCACCGTGCTGTCCATAATTTTGCTTTCTTTAGCTAATCCTTTTTTCCCCCTAATTAACCTGTTCAGAGATGCTATTACATGTCTCTAGTGCATATGGGTCTTGAACCTGGGCCTCTTGGTTCAGAGGTAGGGATGAGGGATGAAGTTGCATTAAAGGCGGTTCATAGAGTCATAGAGATGTACAGCATGGAAATAGACCCTTCAGTCCAACTCGTCCATGCCGACCAGATATCCCAACCCAATCTAGTCCCACTTGCCAGCACCCAGCCAATACCCCTCTAAACTCTTACAATTCATATGCTCATCCAAATGCCTCTTAAATGCTGTAATTGTACCAGCCTCCATCACTTCCTTTGGCAGCTCATTCCATACACGTACCATTCGCTTGTTTCTATTGTTGCTAATTATCAGCAAGTACTACAGTAAAAATGCAATTACTCTTGGACACGAAATAATGTATTTGAGAGTAACTCTACAAAAGCATCAGCACTGGGAAACTATTTTTGATACTGTGTAGTCATTCTAATCTGCAACTATACAGAATGTTCAATTTAAAATTAATTCAAATCCCAAGTCAACCATCATTTTGGTCACCAATGTGACTTTTCTCCCGAAAGATCTAGTCACTCTTCTTTTGTTGCATCCTGCAAAAACATTTACCCAGCTATGTGAGCAATTTTGTTTCAAACATCAAGATGACATGGCAAAAAAACAACCTGCAATATGACTGATCAGCCATTTCGAAAAGCTAGAATTTGAACTGCAGTCAAGTCTCACTATGTCTCCTGCATAAACAAAGGAAGTTTGGGATATACATACATAGGATTGGCCTGCAACGTGTGAAGACTTCCACCAACGGGAACAGCAGCATCTACAAGACCCAACAAGGTTTGCTCTTTCTCCCCCAACATTCTGTCAAGACCGAGCAAAGATGTCACCAATTCAGAGATTCAATATTTCCAGGATGAGAATAAGAGATAAACTGTTGCTGTTTGTCATCACTAGAGCACATAATTGGTCAGGAAACACAACTAAAATGTCAAACACTCGAAAAGAACTGGTCATCCACTCAGATGGCACTAGGGGCCAAAGCTATATTAAGTCTTATATAAATGGGACCGGGCTCAGGTGTTACAACACAGCAGCATTGCATGGTTCTCAGTTCTTCAAGTAGGATCCAGATGCAAATGTCACTGAGCTGGGTAAGATTAAGGATAACCAGGTTATTGGATTATAAGGGGCACTGACAATTTCAAATAAATTGAAATAACGAGGTAAGCTTACAAAATTAGTAAATCATTAGGTTATTTTTATACAATTTTAAGTAATTACCTCAATTTGCAACTTTCTTCAAAATGGATTTTGCTACTTCTAAAACTGCCCATTACAAATTTCATGGGAACAATCCAGGATAATTTCCTCTGAATCTAAAAATGACATGCTCCTTCCAAATGGTCAATTTGGGATCATGCATTTAATTTGCCACTTGGCAACCAACAGATTCATTTATTGCCAAGCCCAGACCGTTGGTATATCCAAAGGCTACTTCACAGAACACTTAGCTAATGGTATATGGCATACAATTAAACAGTCTCCAGTTTTCAGAAACAAAATGCAAAACACTTAGCCATCATACTTTTATCTCAAAGTTTAAGTAAAAATTATTGTGGGCATGGTTCAAAAGTTAACTCAATTTTTGCCTACATTTGTCAAAGGATTCAATTGCAGCTACCTTTCCTCTGGCCACAGTGACCTGATATTAGGAACGTGATTATACCACCAGCTGTCAAGGTTAGAAAGTTGCTTTTTAATGGAAGGGAATGAATTTGCTAGGAGCTAAACAGTAGATCCAATGTGTTGACTGTTGATCTTTCAATTTAGGCTCTCATTAAAATTTAAGAACATTTTAACAAAGTTAACATGAACAGTATGGAGTGCAAATGGTACTTGTGCCTTCATTCCTTTCACTCCCTGTGACAACAGACCTGTAACTCATTTGCCTACACAACTTGTGATTAACTAAGCATGACATCAATTCAGAACTTATTCTGCAGCAATGATTTACAGAGTGACAGTTGAAGCCAGGTATATATTGGGAATATGATTTGATTCATACTATCATAGGATATATTGTCGGCAGAAACATTAAGCTTTTATTTTACCATAAAGTACTTGGACTGCCTCTGCTTTCATTAAGTGACCCAGAAGCATTTTCAGTCAGTCATGAGGTGAAAAAAATTCAACAAAATTACAATCCAGCTATGACAACAGCCTGTGTCTAGCAGCAGTGAATAAATGTTAACATTTTAAAGAAGTGTGCTGTCAGCCTGCTGAACCATTTGAGGAAAAAAAAACCATAACCACATACAAGCACCACTGCATAGACTTGTAGTTTCTACATTACACCCACACAGCTTTCTTTGAGTGTGTGATTAGAAGGGCTGATGCATGATCACACCAAATTCTTTCCTTCAGCTCACATATCAAGAACTTGCCCTCTTGGCTGCATTCTTTTTCTAACAACCACAGTAACCTTGGCAACCAAGCACTCCTATTATGACCAGCTGGTCTTTTAAAGCTGCCTATGCTAGCATATGAACTTTTGTACCACTTCAAACAGGGCCAAGAGTTTACTTCAACTCCCACGTCATTTTTTCAATAACTAGACAGGGGCCTAATTTAAGTAAGCGCGGATCACAATTGATACCGAAAGGAAAAGCCTACATCTCCTTAAATATTGTGCTACATAGATTATTCATGCAGTGTTAGCTTGGATTTTAATTGTGGAAGAAAAGCTGCCAGGATTTATAAAATACTTTCCTGCTTGTTCCTTCTTGCAAAACAAATTCTCAGCCTGCTTAAACTGCTATCAGGATAGACAGTACCTTCCACATGGTGAGAAATGAACTCCAACTGTTTCGCGACTTGAGAGTTTGTTTAAGCTGACTGTGGAAGAACTGGAGTGTTGCTGGCTTCAAACGTTATAAGGCACATTTATCATTTTGAAGTACGGACTTCTGCAGGCACCCCGCTTTCCCTTGGTGACCGAAGCTCAGTTCCTGAAGTTGATGGCGGCCCGGTTCTTTAAAAATGTGGTTCTAAAGATTCAATTATTGGGATCAGCAAGTCAATTTTCATGCAGGGAGCAGCATTTGCTTTCTGTGGGTTTGTATGCAAAAGCAAATGCCAGTACATTTCTGGAGTTGACACTTACAGCAGGAGAGTAATGAACAGAGTTAGCCCTCTGAAAGCAAGGTGCAGTGATAGCACAAGTAGTTACAGAATTGCAGTCAGCCTTGAACATAAAACATCAACACTTGACGTACAATTCCTAAAAATGAAAATCACTTGACATTAATCTAATAGAATATAAAAATCTAAAAATATCACTGATCATCAACAGTCCCTCAATGTTCTGCTTAAAACCAAGAAAAAGTCAATGTTTGTCATAAATCGGTAAATAACAGCAACTGCTATTTACTACAAATGCCCTCAAAGTTCTATTTATGCCAAAACTGGATGGGTTTAACCACAATGTACACACCAAAAGAAAACAGTTATTGGAATTCAAGATACATTATTGGAAGTTTACTTCATCACGCGCTGATTTCTCTTCCTTCTTCCCTGTGCTGTTTTGAATGTTTATACACAGTTTGGCCTAATGTGTTCAATTCATTCTCTACAGTTTTTAGTTCAACTCTTCATTTAAATTAGATTGTAAAACCATTATGAAGATTTCTCAGTACGTAAATATGCTACATAATAAAATGCGATTTTAAAACAGCTTAAAAGATACATCATGAGTCAGGAAACAGAACAGAACACAAACTCCAATCAAAAACAAATGACAACTTCATAAACAAAAACCAACAGCTCCTTTACCTTAGCAAGTGTTCAGACCTGAAATGCTGACAACAACTTTAGTTTCTTCACAGATGCCAAATGACCTGCCGAGCATAGCCTTTTTTTCTCCGTTTTTGTTAACAAAATTCCAACATCTATGGTATCAAGCAATTTATTTTGTGGGTAAGTAGTTAAGCGTTTCTCTGACCATGTCACAAATAAGGCTTTGACTCAAGTCTTGTTCAGATTAAATCCAAAGACATGTATAGCAACAATATGCAACACACAAGAATGCTGTAGTTAGCAGCTGCCTGCTCCAATTCTTTGAATGAAGATACAGCATACTCAGATTCCATGGGCAACCAATCCAACCAGAAAAAATAAGATCAAACAATAGAATTACTGGAATGCTTGATCAAATATGACCATGTCACCAATGCTCAATTTCTTTTGAAAAATACTGCTCTTTATGGGAGAAACAAAGTCTACAGATGCTGGAAATCTGAAATAAAAACAGATTTACACAAAACTCTGCATTTGCTTTCCTCCCAGCATTTTTTTTAAAGAGACTTCAGAGTGAAACTATAAGCTTAAAATTAGAGGTGACAAAAATGGTTCGGCAATGAAATGCATTTGAACTACGCACAAATTTAGCCAGATAAATTGGATAATTTACATTTATGTCTTTAAAATAGAAATTGCACAATTATAGGATATAGTCATATTTCTTCTGACATTATTTAGCTTCATTAACCATAGCTAGTTCAAAGATGTTAAATTACACAGCAAGATTAATTTTTTTTTTCCTTTGATTTTGTACAGTTAAGTAATTATGCTCATTGCAGACTCCTACTGTATGACTCAATTACACACTTGAATTCAAATTTTAAATGAAGGCACTGATCTTCAATCAACTATTTACTTCACATAGCGATGAAGAAATAACTTCTTTTTTAAGCCAAAAAAATTATCCTATTTTATAATTAGACTAGCATTTTGCCTCTTTACCGAATCAGTAAATGATGGATTTTTTAAAACAGTCAAGTATGACTAGATTTAGACAGTCAGGTAAAAAGCTCTTTTCAGAAGGAAGTTAAATCTTACAAATTCAGAAAGTTTGCATTCAGCCAGTTTGACACAGTGAGCATCTCACAGCCCTAAAACCTCTCCTTTCATATACTATCACATCACTCAGCTCTGATGAGGTTCCACAAAAATAAGACTTGTTCAGTTCAGAGAAACATAAAAGGCATGTTAAAAACGTCCTTTGTCACAACAATTTTTAAGCACGTCTTATGTCTCAACCCCATTTTGGCAACAAACAGATAGATCTTCGGGGTTTGCACCCTTTTATGCGAGATGAAGAATCTTAAAAATTGTACTCAATGCCTTATATACTGTATTGAGCATCGCTGAATTTGACACAGTTTGTCAAAGCTTTTCCTCCTGCAATCCTTATGACAATTCATAAAGAATATCAATTCAAGGTAAAAACCAACTGCATGAGGTGTGCGCTGATTGGTTCTGATCAGTAGCCGAGAATGCACCCATTGGTGATGATTGGCCTCATGGCAACACTGATGGTTCAAACACCGACAACTTGATTGATTAAATTGTCAGGACCATGACAACACAGGAGGCCATTTGGACAATCACATCCATGCTTACTTTCTATATAACAATCCAGTCATTCCTATTCACCCCATTCTGTCCTAATCATTCTACAAATTTATTTCCCTCAAATATTCATCTCATTTCCTTTTGAAATAATTCATCTTGTCCACCGCCACTAGCTTTATTGGCAGCCAGTTCCAGGCCATTATCACTTGATGTGGAGAAAAAGTCCTTCATGTCCCCAAAACCTTAAATTTGTCCTTGTACCATTAATTAATGGGGACAGCTTTTCTTTCTCTACCTTATCCAGAACTGCCATAAGTACAGAAGAAATAGGAGAACACATGGCCTTTCACACCTACTCCCCTCATCCAAAGCCTGTAAGCCCTCCTCCTGTGATTGAGATTCCATAACCAATCTCTCAGCATGCTCCATCAAGCCCCCCTGGAATTATGTGTACCTCAATTTCAATCTCTGGAGTTTCGAAGAATGAAAGAACAGAAGAAATAGGAGCAGAGAGAGACCACTGAGCTCTTTCAGTCTGCTGCACCCTTCAACAAGATCACTGGCAGGAAGAGGAGGCATTTTCTAAATGGGGAGGAAATTCAGAAGTCTGAATTGCAAAGAGACTTGGGAGTTCTAGTCCAAGATTCTCGCAAGGTAAACTTGCAGGCTGTCAGTAGTTTGAAAGGCAAATGCAACGTTGGCATTTATTTTGAGAGGACTTGAATATAAAAACAGGGACGTACTTCTGAGGGTCGATAAGGCTCTGGTCAAACTACATTTGGAGTATTGTTTTGGACCCCATATCTCAGGAAGGATGTATTTGCCCCAGCGTGGGTTTAATGGAGATTCATGAGAATGGTCCCTGGAATGAGCGGCTTAAGAGATGAGGAACATTTGAGGACTCTGGGTGTATACTCAACGGAATTTCTAAAGATGAGGAGGGATCTAATTGAAACTTACAGAATACTGGATGTCCTGCACAGAGTGGATGTGGGAAGATGTTCCCATTGCTAGGAGAGACTACGACCCGAGGGCACAGCCCTAGAGTAGAGTCATACAGATGTACAGCATGGAAACAGACCCTTCAGTCCAATTCATCCATGCCGATAAGATATCCTAACCTAATCTAGTCCCATGTGCCAACTCTTGGTCCATACCCCTCTAAACCCTTCCTGTTCCTATACCCATCCAGATGCCTTTTAAATGCTATAATTGTATCAGTCTTCACCACTTCTTCTGGCATCTCATTCCATACACGCACCACCCTCTGCGTAAAAAGGTTGTCTGTTAGGCCCCTTTTAATCTTTTCCCTTCTCACCCTAAACCTGTGTCCTCTAGTTCTGCATTTCGCCAAACAGGGAAAAGACCTTCTCTATTTACCTTATTCATGCCCTTCATGGTTTTATAAACCTCTATAAGGTCACCCCTCAGCCTCTGATGCTCCAGCCTGTTCAGTCTCTCCCTTTAGGTCAAATCCTCTAACCCTGGCAACATCCTTGTAAATCTTTTCTGAACCCTTTCAAGTTTCACAACATCCTTCCAATAGGAGGGAGACCAGAATTGCACACAATATAATGGGAAAACCTATTAGAATGGAGATAAGGAAAAACTTCAGCTAGAGAGTGGTGAATTGACTATATTTAAGACGGAGATAGATAGGTTCTTGATTGTCAAGGGGAATCGAGGGTTACGGGGAGAAAGTGGAAAAATAGGCTGTAGAAACTTATCAGCCATGATTGAATGGCGGAGCAGACTCGATGGGTGGGGCCAGCGACCATAATTCAATTAGTTTCAAAAGAGTGTTGGAAAAGGATAGACCGGATCTAAAAGTTGAAGTTCTAAATTGGAAAGAGGCCAGTTTTGATGGCACCAGGCAAGAACTTTCACAAGTTGATTGGGGGAGGATGGTCGCAGATAAAGAGACGACTGGAAAATGGGAAGCCTTCAAAAATGAGATAACTAAAGTCCAGAGACAATATGTTCCTGTTAGGGTGAAAGGCAAAGCTGATAGCTGTAGGGAATGCTGGATGACTAGAGATATTGAGGTTTTGGTGAAGAAAAAGGAAGCATATGTCAGGTACAGACAGCAGAGTATACTTAAGAGGGAAATCAGGAGGTCAAAAAGGGAACAAGAGATAGCTTTGGCAAATAGGGTTAAGGAGAATCCAAACGGTTTTCACAAATACATTAAGGACAAAAGGCTAACGCAGGAGAGAATGAGGCCCCTCCAAGATCAGCAAGGCAACTTTTGTATGGGGGAGATACTAAACGAGTATTTTGCATCAGTATTTACTGTGGAAAAAGGCATGAAAGATATAGAACATGGAGAAATAGATGTTGACATCTTGAAAAATGTTCATATTACAGAGGTGGTGGTGCTGGATGTGCAGAAATTCCCAGGACCTAATCAGGTGTACCCTAGAACTCTGTGGAAAGCTGGGGAAGTGATTGTTGAGTCCCCTGCTGAGATATTTGTATCATTGATAGTCACAGGTAAGGTGCCAGAAGACTGGAGGTTGGATAATATGGTGCCAGCATTTAAGAAGAGTGACAAGGAAAAGCCAGGGAACTATAGACCAGTGAGCCTGACATCGTGGTGGGCAAGTTGTTGGAGGGAATCCTGAAGGATAGGATGTACATGTACTTGGAAAGGCAAGGTCTAATTAGGGATAATCAACACACCTTTGTGCATGGAAAATCATGTCTCACCAATCTGATTGAGCTTTTTGAACAAGTAATGAAGAGGATTGTGAGGGCAGAGTGTGTACATGATCCATATGGACTTCAGTAAGGCTTTCGACAAGGTTCCTCATGGTAGACTGGCTAGCACGGTTAGATCGCATGGAATACAGGGAGAACTAGCCATTTGGATACAGAACTGGCGCAAAGGTAGAAGACAGAGGGTGGTGGTGAAAGGTTGCCTTTCAGACTGGAGGCCTGTGACCAGTGGAGTGTCATGAGGATCGGTGCTGGGTAAACTACTTTTCGTCTTTGAAATAAATGATTTGGATGTGAACATCAGAGGTATAGTTAGCAAGTTTGCAGATGACACCAAAATTGGTGGTGTAGCGGACAGCAAAGGAGGTTACCTCAGAGTAACAGGATCTTGATTAGATGGGCCAAGGAGTGGCAGATGGAATTTAAGATAGGTAAATGTGAGGTGCTGCATTTTGAAAAGGCAAATCAGGGCAGGACTTATACACTTAATGGTAAGGTCCTAGGGAGTTGCGCTGAACAAAGAAACCTTGGAGTGCAGGTTCATTGCTCCTTGAAAGTGGAGACGCAGGTAGATAGGATAATGAAAGCGGCATATGGTATGCTTTCCTTCATTGGTCAGAGCACCGAGTACAGGAGTTCAGAAGTCATTTTTCGGCCATACAGGACATTAGTTTGGAACATTGTGTGTAATTCTGGTCTCCCTCCTGTTGAAAGGATGCTGTGAAACTTGAAATGGTTCAGAAAAGATTTACAAGGGTGCTGCCAGGGTTGGAGGATTTGAGCTATAGGGAGAGGCTGAATTGGCTGAGGCTATTTTCCTTGGAGCATCAGAGGCTGAGGGGCATTCTTATAGAGGCTTACAAAATCATGAGAGGCATGGACAGGATAAATAGACAAAGTCTTTTCTCTGGCTGGGGGAAAGTCCAGAACTAGAGGGCATAGGTTTAGGGTGAGAGGTGAAAAATTTAAAAGAGACCTATGGGGCAACCTTTTTACACAGAGGGTGGTGCACGTATGGAATAAGCTGCCAGGGGAAGTGGTGGAGTCTAGTACAATTAACATTTAAAAGACATCTGGATGGGTATATGAAGAGGAAGGGTTTCGAGGAATATGGACCAAGTGCTGATAAATGGGACTAGATTAGTTTAGGACATCATGGACGAGTTGGACCGAAGGGTCTGTTTCCATGCTGTACATCTCTAAGACTCTCAACTCTACATTTTCTAGCATAATGCAGATTTCTTGACTGGCGCTCCTTCCCCCAAACTATTTGTTCACTCACACCCTACTTTAATCAGTTGGAAATATGTTGCTGATCCTTCATATTATGCTGTGTCAAAATCCTGGATCTCTCCAGCTATTAAATGCAGAAATGCAGAAAAGTGAATCATAACCATCTTGAAACTTGAACACACGCAACAACAGGTTCAAGAACAGCCTTTTCTCTGTTGTTATTAGACTGATGAATGAAATCTCTAACTTCAAATAATGTTGATCTTGCTAATGTTGATCTTGCTTTGTGCACCTCCTGTGCAGTGTAACCTGTATGCCTCACTCTGTTGAAGCACCCTTTGATCTTAATTTCCTTGTTTGCTGTGATCGTCCCGTTCTGCTTGCAAAATAAATTTTTTAAACTGTACCTAGGTACATGTGATTACAACAAATCAAACCAAACCAAACCTTCTCATATGCAATTGGGAATATGCTAATATGCTGGCCTATTCAGCAATAGCTACACTGAACATTAGTTCAAGTCCTTTTAAAAAAAAATGTAAAGATTTAGAGCATACATTGATGTAAGTACTTTCAAACTAAAAACATTTTTATTTGACAGTAATATCTTGGGAAACATGCCAGCCATTCAAAAAGGTTTTGACAATTGCAATAAAACTTAGGAGGAAAGGTGAATAAATGCAACTTCAATTCTGCAAACAAATATCAGCTGCGAATACGCTATTCAAGAATTATGCACAGCATTTAATTACCTGGCAATCTAAAGTTAAAACAAACATCAAACAACTTTGCAAAACCCAAACTACAGAAACGAATTGAGAGCAAACAGAACCATGTTGTTAAAATATACTCTTAAAAATGTTCACATCGGACTTTGTACTGATATATTTTCCAGCAAAGAATTCTGATCCCGGCACTGATATCAACTTACTTTTTCATTCAACACAGTCATTACCCCAAAAACATACAGCTATTAATGCATTCCTGTGTTTTTACTTCATAATTTTGAAGCAAGTGGATCATGTGGAGAGAATGCTGGGGTATACAATGTTTACTGCACCAGTTTTCACAAACCTGCCAGAGGAAAAAAGATTAATTGGAGTTTCCAGATTTACAGAAACTTTTCTAATGTGTTTAAAGTCTGCAAAACAAGGAGACAGAAAACGACAGCACAAAGAATGCCCTTTATTCAGTTTTCGAAAAAAACAGCATGGGAAAGAAAGTATGTGAATATTTTTGTTTGAAGAACGGTCCCTGCTTGCGCTGAATAATTGACTTTTTTCATTGTTGGTTCATCACCCACATTCCGACTCTCTTCTCTGACCTCAAATTGAACCCTTGGATCTCATGTCCTGTTTTATGCAAACATACAACCATCAAATCACAACATTCCATAATGCCCAACTCTCTCTCAGGATTTGAAAATGACTCTCAATAACAGAAAAATCTTCTTCGACACACTTCCCTGTTGTTTTAAAGACATCTGAAAGAAAATCCCTGTCAGTTAGGGAACCCTCTTCTCACCTTTTAAGCTTCTCTCTCTTCCATGACCTGATTTTGCCTTTCCTCTCAACTCTACCATGTATAAGACATAGAAGCGACAGTAGGCCATTCAGCCCATCAAATCTGCTTACCACTCAAGACTGTCCTAGTGATTCTTAAATCCATTTTCCTACCTTTTCCACATAACCCTTGATTCTCTTACTAATTAAAATCTGTCCATCTCAGCCTCAAATGTGCTCAACAACGCAACTCTACAGCCCTCTGTGGTAAATAATTTCACAGATTCACCACCGTCTGACTGAAAACTTTCCTCAATTATTTTAACCCTGATTCTGAGATTATGCCCTCCAGTCCTGAATTTTCCTGGGGAAAGCAATCTCTTCACAACTGCACTTTCAAATCCCATAAGAATCTTATAATGTTCCAATAAGGTCGCCTCTTGTTCTTCTTAACTTCAGTGAGTACAGGCACCACCAACCCAACCTCTCCTGAAAGAATAATCCCTCAATACCCAGGAGCAACCCTGGGGACCTTCTCTACTGCTTTCAATGCCCGAGATAAAAGAGATCAAACTGTTCACAGCATTCTAGTTGTGGTCTGATTAATGCAGTGGATAGTTTTAGAAGACTTCTCTATTTTTATATTCAATTTCCTTTGAAGCAAAAGCCAACATTCCATTTGCCCCCCCTATTACATGCTGAAGCTGTTCGTTAACTTTTGGTGATTTGTGCACGAGAACACCCAAATATAGTCCTGAATGTCACTAACTCTCTGAACTTTCCCTTTTTGTTCCTTAATGCAAACACACCACCTTACATTATCTTCCTCTTTTCTGCAATCTGAATATCAAAATCAAGACTCGTCACAGTGCGCCCTCATCAAACTTGTTTCTCTAAAAAGTGAAACTGCTCACTTACTTTTCTCATACTATCTTTATATTTTTAAAAGAAAACAACTATATGAGGTAATCACCACTTCCTGATTTCTGGACCTGACCTTTCAACCTTAGCAACCTCTACAATGAGCTGTATATCATCACTTTGGTTCAATAATTTTAAAAAAGACGGTTGTTACACAGTGCCTCTGGGATTAGGGAGGTGCAGATTATCTATGACAAAATGAAAACCACGCCTTATCGAAAAATAGCCAAATGGAAAGAAAATGTAGAATATAACACGGTGAAACATATCATTGGAGGCTACCATTACCTCTTGCTATGTAAATAAGGCAAATTAGATCACTCTCAACTTTTGTTGAAATGATACACCTAACAAATGTCAGTGTTGAACACACACTATCTGCTGCTTGGCTTCTGGTTACCCCCACTTAAGAAACACATCTTCCAAAGAGATAAAATACTCAATACCAACTTATTTTCTGCAACCCACAAAAATGCACATATTTGGACAAAGAACCTACAGCATAAAACTGTAGGAACACGGAACTGATTTATTAAACTAGGTTTTACAGGGTTAATGGTAGGGTTCTTACAGGGTTAATGGTACGGTTCTTAGTCAGGTGGAGGGACAGAGGGATCTTGGGGTCTATGTACATAGATCTTTGAAGGTTGCCACTCAGGTGGATAGAGTTTGTAAGAAGGCCTATGGAGTGTTCTATGTTCTATGTTCTAGGTCAAACTCCCAAAACATATTTTGCTTATCCAGGTTAAATAGAGCATAAAGAATTCACTAAAAGGACTGGGATACATCAACAGCATCATTAATAAGTTATTTATTGCACAAGAATCTATCTCAAATATTTGCAGATCAGAAACATCGGTAAATACATCCTTTCAGTTCCAACCAGGAGCTTTCAGAAAGGTTAGAGAAAGGGAATAAAACTGATATCGTCGTCTCCTGTATCTGAAAACCAAGGAATGCTACTGGGTTACACCTGGCCTGATGACAGAAAGCAAATGCATAAAATCTTTGACCTGTCAATGAGTGAAGAACATCCTGATATCATCACAAAGGGTTCACTGCAATATGCTCTGGGAAGGCTTAGAGGAGAACTGCAGGAGAATTAACAGGGAGAAATAAATAGACAAAGTGTGTCCTAAGTATCCCTGGGAGAACAACAGCATTTGCTCACTATTCTGGTTGCTAAAATATGCTGGTCCAAGAGGAAGTAAAAGTATTAACCACTTGATGGACACCTCATAGTACACTTGTGAAGTCAATGACCACAACAATAAACAATAGCAATATACCAGTAGGTACCTAATCAATAGAATTGATGGACATGCACAACTATCAGAATCTCTCAACTGATGAGTTTACAATCGATATTCTCATGGAATACAGGAAGAACTAGCCATTTGCATACAGAACATGCTCAAAGGTAGAAGACAGAGGATGGGGTAGTTGAGGGTTGCTTTTCAAATTGGAGGCCTGTGACCAATGGAGTGCCACAAGGATTGGTTCAGGGTCTACTACTTTTCATCATTTATAAAAATGATTTGGACGTGAACATAGGAGGTATAGTTAGTAAGTTTGCAGATGGCACCAAAATTGGAGATGTAGTGGACAGCGAAGGTTACCTCAGAGTACAATGGGATCTTGATCAGATAGGCCAATGGGCTGAGGAGTGGCAGATGGATATTAAATTTAGATAAATGCGAAGCGTTGCATTTTGGAAAAGTAGATCAGAGCAGGACTTATATACTTAATGGTAAGGTCCTAGGGAGGGTTGCTGAACAAAGAGACTTTGGAGTGCAGGTTCATAGTTCATTGAAAGTAGAGTCGAAGGTAGATAGGATGGTAAAGGAGGTGTTTGGTATGCTTTCCTTTATTGGTCAGAGTATTGAGTACAGGAGTTGGGTGGTCATGTTACAGCTATACAGGACATTGGTCAGGCCACTTTTGGAATATTATGAGCAATTCTGGTCTCCTTCCTATCAGAAAGATGTTGTGAAAGTTGAAAGGGTTCAGAAAACATTTACAAGAATGTTGCCAGGGTTGAAGAATTTGAGCTATCGGGAGAGGCCGAATAAGCTGGAGATGTTTTTCCTGGGGCGTCGGAGACCGAGGGGTGGCCTTATAGAGATTTATAAAATCATGAGGGGCACGGATAGGATAAATTGACAAAGTCTTTTCCCTGGGTTGGGGGGAGTCAGAACTAGAGGGCATAGGTTTAGGATGAAAGCGGAAAGATATAAAAGAGCCATAAGGGGCAACTTTTTCACACAGAGGGTGCTGCATGTATGGAATGAGCTACTGGAGTAAGTGATGGAGGCTGCTACAATTGCAGCATTTAAAAAGCATCTGGCTGGTGAAATGAATAGGAAGAGTTTGGAGAGCTATGAGCCAAGTGCCGGCAAGTGGGACTAGATTAGGTTAGGGGTCTGGGCAGCATGGACGAGTTAGACCAAAAGATCTGTTTCCGCGTTGTACATCTCTATGACTCTATGCAGTAAAATGTAGACAGAAACACAATCAGCCAGGGATGCATTTCATCACTCGGATAGGAGAATGTTAGATCTTCATAACCTTTACAAACATTTATACTGACTTACCTCTTTTTCTACAGAGAAGTTAGTGGGCCTGAAAGCACCTAAGTGTATTTTACAATGTTTCCACGATAATTATTACAACTTACTTAGAATATAGAGCAGAGAAACAGGACATTTAACTCATATGAGACTTTGGTGAGACTCTGCGAAGGAATCCAAGTATGCACCAAAAAACAACCCTAATTTCAGTCCAGATAAATGATAAATGGGAGTGGTTAAGCAGTGCTTAGCTAATTATAACGCATTGCTAAATACAGCACTATATTTATATTTAGTTTATCAGCCGTCCAAGTCTTATGATTGAGATAATTAAAACTAATCCAGAGTTGAATACAATTGTTACTGAAACAGCATAATTTTGTAAACAGAAGGCCAACGAAAATTACATTTTAATATGCTCGAGCAAATTTACCAAAATAACTATCGTATTTTCACGACAGAATGACTACAGTTGAGAAACACTTAGTTCTGAAATAATTTTGATTGATAAAGTCACAAGTTTTGAAATTTCCAGAGTAGAATAAACTCCACTGTATTCCACAATTTCCTATTAAATGTTTTTTTACAATTTATCAAAAAATCTTTTGACTCAATCTACAATGAGGACTATTATAAGCTTAGGGCCACTTATAACAGTTGCAGTTACCATTAATAACTATTTGAAAGCTCCTTCTCAAAGGCAAATAAATTTACTTCCACACCATACCCTGAAGCACATCACTCCAGAGAAGTCAGTCAGAAACGTACATTGCTTTAGATTTTCAACAAAGAGGAGAAAGTGAGGTCTGCAGATGCTGGAGATCAAAGTTGAAACTTTATTGCTGGAACAGCACAGCAGGTCAGGCAGCATCCAGGGAAGCGGGAGAGTCTGCTGTAGTAACCAATTCCTACTGATTGTCTCAAAAATAATTGATTTCATGCCAGATTAAGTCTTCTTGACTCATAATCTGCTGTTCCAGCAATAAAGTTTCAACCTCAATTTTCAACAAAGAGCCAAACCTTACACTTGAACTTTAAATCAATTATCCAGTATTTTGATGCAAGACAATTGTTAAATTTCATTCAATTCATTGCAAGTACAGCTCAGCATAAATCTTTCAGTGTTAAACACAAACATGCAAGGTATCAATTTTTGCGTTCTGCATAATTATTTTCTATAAAACAGAGTAGGCTATATTACCCTTGGAGTCTGCTCGATCATTCAATATCATGGCTGGTCATCCTACTGGGTAGCCTGTTCACGCTTTTTGCACCATATCATTTAAGATGCAAGTGATATTTATCTGGGATTGAGTTTCAGAAAAGCAAATTGCTTAGAAAAAGGTTGAATCTTTGTTGTTTTTATGTAAAGATCCTTTCAATTGACTCGCACATATACCTCCTAATTTTTATTCCTGTAGCACAGACCTCCAAGTTCCATAAGTGGCAGTGGCTTCCAGAACCATAAATTAAAGTGTAAACACTCCAATCAGCATGCATGGAACCTCCAAGCTGCTGCACGGCTCAAAACACTTCTCAACCTCCTGCGTTTCACTGTAAAACCGAACCTTCAGCTAAGGGAAGCAAGTGCTTTTTGTTCACCCTGTCCATGTCCCTCATAATCTCATATATCCCTATCAGAACTATCTCAACAGATCTATCTTCTCTACTCCAAAGGCAACAACCTCTCTTCAAAGCTTAAATGCTCCAGCCTAGACAAGACCTGGTAAATGCCCTCTACATCTGCTCCTGTGCTATTACATTACTCCTATAGTGTGGTAACCAGAACTGCACAAAGTTAGCTATGACTTAACCGAAGTCCTGTGCAGCTCCAACATAACATCTGCTCTTATAATCTATGCCACGACTGATGTACATGAAGATAAATTTTGGTGGTACTGTGGCTCAGTGGTTAGCACTGTGAGGCAGCAGAGCTAACTAGTGAGCCACAGCGCCAGGGATCCAGGGTCGATTCTAGCCTCAGGCAACTGTCTTGTGGAATTTGTACATTCTCCCTGTGTTTGCACAGGTTTCCTCTGGGTGCTCTGGTTTCTTCTCACATCTGAAGACGGTGGATTAGGTGGATTGGCATTTTATGCTAAATTGCCCATAGTGTCCAGGAATGTGCACGCTTGGTGGCTTAGCCATGGGAAATGCAGGGTTAAAGGGAAAGGATATGGGTATGGGTATGGGTGGGATCCTCTTCAAAGGGTTGGTGTGGACTCGATGGACCGAATGGCCTACTTCCACACTGTAGAAATTCTATGATTGTTAATGACAAGTGTCCCATATGCCTTAACTACCATATTAACCAACGCTGCCACATTCAGGGATCTGTGAACAAACACCCAGATCCTTGCGTCCCAGTGTCACTGAGCATTCCATTGTCTTGTTTTTTTTTCCAAAGTGCATCACCTCTCACTTATGTCGGGATCATAAAGATGAATCTTTAGCATGGTAACAGCCCTGACTAATGCAATGGCCTTCCTACTCTTCCTTTAATAATTCAAGCCCATTAAAGAAGAAAGATTGACAGTTACGACAAATAGTGTTAACCATACATCTCCTGGGGCATCCTACAGTTGATTAAATATTGAAATGCAATCGCTATTCTAAAGTGAGCACAGTGGAATGGGCTATTTCATGGAGAAAGTGAGGACAGCAGATGCTGGAGATCAGCGTCAAGAAGTGTGTTGCTGGAAAAGCACAGCAGGTTAGGTAGCATCCGAGGAGCAGGACAGTCGATGTTTCGGGCATAAACCCTTCATCAGGAATGTGGGAGCAGCCCCTGAGAATGTGTATAGGGTGTAAGCAGGTAGGGACAGAGTTAAGTTCTGGGTTTTGTGAAACAAGAGGTTCAGCTGAGCATGACTCAGATCAGATAAGAACTTGCAGTTAACAATGGGGTGTTGGTGGCAATGGTAATGGGTTAACAAAGTGGAAAAGCATTCATTATGTAGAGCCATTTAACAATATTGGAAGATTCAGTATGTACCTGTTGGAGTTCTTTGAAGAAGTGACCTAGTGGATGTGGTCTACCTAGATTTTCAAAAGGCCTTTGATAAGGTGCCACACGGGAGGCTGCTGAGCAAGGTGAGGGCCCATGGTGTTTGAGGTGAGCTACTGGTATGGATTGAGGATTGGTTGTCTGACAGAAGGCAGAGAGTTAGGATAAAAGATTCTTTTTCAGAATGGCAGCTAGTGATAAGTGGTGCCCTGGAGGGTTCAGTGTTGGGGGCGCAGCTGTTCACTTTATATATTAATGATCTGGATGAAGGGACTGGGGGCATTCTGGTGAAGTTCACTGATGATACGAAGTTAGGCGGACAGGCAGGTAGTACTGAGGAGGTGGGGAGGCTGCAGAAAGATTTAGACAGTTTAGGAGAGTGGTCCAAGAAATGGCTGATGAAATTCAATGTGAGTAAATGCGAGGTCTTGCACAATCACCCATGTGCACAGAGACATGCATTCTTGGTCTTCTCTAGAATAGCAGTTTCTTAATGAATTATATTGTCATTTCACAGGGCGAGCATCCAGATAAGGCAAAATACATATTGATTGGGTGACCGTTACAATCAGCCAGTGTCAATAGTAAAGATTAAGCCATCTGCTGTTACACAATAGATAATTGGCTTCACGTAATGAATACTTTTCACCTTGTTAAATTGACCTTATAAGATCTCATAAGATCTCTTGGATTATCAACGCCATTGATAAGAATCCAATTCTAGATGCCATGTTCATAATGAGGAGGCATGAAGATGGTGACAAAATCCACAATTACCAACTGCTTCCGCCATGCTGACTCATTTTCAATGTCTTTTGCGACACAGGATCACCCATTTTACAGCATGAACAAATTGAAAATAAAGGCATTTTGTTTCCTTATGTACTGATTAATTGTGTTTTTATTTTTTTTGACAGCACATTGCTAGGCAAATCAGGATACATAGGAGCCTTCGCAACTATCTATGGGCAGGTTCAACTCATCATGATTTCTCTGTAGTTCCAAGTTTACAGATGGTGATGAAGAAACATAGAAACCAGTAACAGCATGAATTAAGACATTCTGCCCTTCAATCCTATTCAGCTATTTGCACACTCTCAAATTATTATGGTGCAGAAGGCCATCGTGGCTTTACGGTCCTATTATCTTGTGCTAAACTCCTGCCTTTTCCCTATATATCTGCACATTATTATCATCAAATAACTATTCAATGCCCTCTTGAATGTCTCAACTGAACCTGCCTACACCTGCAGTGCATCTCACATTCTAACAACTCGCTACGACAGAAAACCTTTTTCTGCAGATATAGAGGGAAAAGGCAGAAGTTTGGCACTACATAATAAGTCGGTAAAGCCAAGATAGATCGAATGGCCTCCTGCACCATAATAATTTATAAGTGTGCAAACAGCAGAGTAGGATTGAAGGGCAGAATGTCCAACTCCTGCTCTTACTGGTTTCTATGTTCTCCATCACCACCTGTAAAGTTGGAATTACAGACAAATCATGATGAGTTGAATCTTCATTTGTACATCACTTTAAGTCTACGCCCTCTTGTTCTTGTTTACAAGCAGAAATAGTTCCTCCCCATTTACTCTATCCACTCCACTCATGATTTTGAAAGTCTCAATCAGCCACCTTCTCAGCCACCTTCTCTCCAGGGAGAACTGTCCCAACATTTTCAATCTATCTTCAATTTAAATTCCTCACACCTGCAATTATTCTAGTAAAATGCTTCAGCAGCCTCTCCAATGCTTTTGAACCTTTTATAATTGGTGCTCATTCTTACATGATGCTTCTGCAAAGGTCTGCCAAGTGTCTTGTACAAGTTCAACATTATCTCCTTGCTCTTGTACTCTATGCCCCCATAATAAAGTCAAGAACATAATGCTTCATTTACTGCTCTCTCTCTCCACCTGTCCTGCCACCTTCAATGATGTGTCCACACACACACCCGGGCTCCTCTGCTCCTGCACCCACTTAATAATTGTACTCCTCATTTTATATTTTCTTTCAGTGTTATTCCCAAGTTTAATGTCACCTGCAACCTTGGAAAATGTCCATTGCTCGTCTAGACTAGTAATATACATCAGGAAAAACAAAGGTGTCAATACCAACTGCTCAGGAATGTCACTATAAACCTATCACCAGCCCAAAAAATATCCATTATGCTCTGTTCTCTAATCAGCCAATTTTGTATCCACATTACTACTGCTCTTTCTATACCAGGACCTATAGCTTTTTTCAAGTATCTTGTGAGATAGTGTATCAAATGCATTCGGGAAATTCAGGTATATCACATCCAAAATATAACCCTCATCAATCCATTCCATTACTCTTCAAAAAGCTCCACATAGCTAACTAAACATGATATCCCCTGTAGATTTTTTTTTTACATTCCTTACAGTGTGGAAACAGGCCATTTGGCCCATGTGCACACACACCCTCCAAAGAGTAACCCACCCAGATCCATTTCCCTCTGACTAATGCACCTGACACTATGGACTATTTAGCATGGCCCATCCACCTGACCTGCACATCTTTGCACTGCAAATCCATGCTGACTCTTCCTGATCAACCTATCTTTGTCAATGTGACTACTGATTCTATTCTGAATAATTGTTCTCAAAAGGTTCTCCACGACTAAAGTTCAATTAATTGTTCCAAAGCTGTTGGGATTATTTTTGAACAAGACAGTAATGTTGGCAATCTCCAGTCATCTGTCACCTCCCCAGGGTCCAAGAAAAATCGAAATATAATGGCCATTGACTTATTTCTCCCCTCAGTTTCTTCAAAATCCATGAATGCATCTCCTCTGGTCCTGTTCTCTACTTAACTTAAGTGTCAACAATCTAAGACTTCTTTATTATTAATTTTGAATCCTCTTAGCTACAGAGTTTCTTCCTCTGTTACCATGGCAAGGGCAGCATTGTCTTATTTTATAAAGTCAAATGCAAAGTATTCATTTAATACCTTAGCCATGCCCCTGCCCCCATTTGTAAATTCTCTGTTTGGTCTGATCCTCCTCCTCTAACCACTCTCTTATTGTTTATACCCCCTTTGAAGACTTTGAGATTTTCCTTCATTTTAATTGCTTGCCTTTTTTCATTGTCCCTCTTTGCTTTTTCACCTTCCCTTAACCTTCAGTATTCCTGTTGATTCTCAATTGTATTTTGTGCCTTTCATCAGTCATAATCACACCCTTACTTTCCAATGTCAATTCCTATAATTCCAAATGACTATGGCAGGTTCACTTTCTCCCCATATCACCTGATACCTTTTGAATCTAGAGTATTATTTCTTGAATATATTGAGTGACTTAGTCTGCACAGTTTTGTAAAGTAGAAATTCACACAAGTTCCTCACCTTTGAGTAAAGAAAGTTTTCCTCATCTCAGTACTAAATGGTCTAACCTGGATCTTGCAAATATGCCCCCGGTTCAAGGTGCACAAACGAATGAAAACGTACTCTGTATATCTAGTCTGTCCTACCCTCCTAGAAGATTGTGTTTTTTTATTCAGATTGCCTCTCATCCTTCTAAAGTATATTAATACAGGCTCAGCACCCAGTTGCACTCTCACGTGTGTGCTCCCCTTTACCTTCTAAGTGGCAGACGTCATGGATTTGAAGGGTGCTGTTAAAGCAATGTTGGGCGAGTTGCTGCAGTGCTGGATATATAACACTTGAACTACATATGTTTCAGGTGGTGGTTGAGGGGGCTGATAGTGTAAACAGCATTGTCCGGAATGGTGGCAATATTTTTCAGTGTTGTTGGAGTTGCACTAATCCAGGCGAGTATTCATTCACATACCTGACTCGCAACTTGTTGATGTTGGACACACTTTGGGGAATCAGGCAGAGTTATTTGCCTCAGAAATCCCAGTCTTCTACCTGCCACTCTATTTATACTTAGTTCAGCTTCTGGCCAATCGTAACCTCAATAATTTTGGCAGTGGGAAGTCAGCAACAATAATGGCCTTGAATGCTAGCACTTGTGATGCAAATGTTACTTCCCACTTATCAACTCCAACTGGAAATGGACTGCATAGTAACCAAGGAATTGTGAATAGCTTTAAACATGGTACAATCATCAAAGAACATTCTAATTCTAATTCTAATTAACATTCCCTAATTTTGGAGGAAAGGTTATCGATGAAGCAGCTGAAGATAGTTGTGCTTGGGATGCTATCTTGGGTAACTAGAGCTCTTGTGGCAGCATCACTACCTCTGAGCAAGGAGGGCCAGGTTCAAGTGCTATCTGCTCTAGAGGTATGTAGCAGGTCTTAACGGGCTGATTAGAAAAATATCTGACCTCAGACTGAGATGACTGACCTCCAACAACCACAACCATCTTCCTCTGCACCAGGTATGACTTCAGCCACTGAATAGCTCCCTGCTTGCTTTTCATGTTCTTCAGTGTTGTTAGGGCTCCTTGATGCCATAATCAGTCAAGCAGATTGCTCTCACCACCATTCTTGAGTCAGCACTTTTGTCCATGTTTGGATGAAGGTTGTAATGAGGTCAGCCTTTTGGTGACACCATCCAGTCACTTTTAAATCATTCTGTTATATATTTCAGACTGGCAAAGAGGCAATATAAAATCTGTGATTCCAGTTTCATATGTTTTAAAAAATGAAATGAATACTGCACCTTTTGAGACTTGTCTTTCTATAATCCAAATAGGGGGGACGTTCACTGATTTTGAGACAGCTCAGCTATTCCAAAGAAATCCATTTGGGACAGACAGAATTTGTTTGGCCCATTTTCTTGCACTCATCACTGAGATTGCTATACTTTCTCAATTTCTTCCTGTCTCATTTAATACCTGGTTCTGTATCATTTGAAGAATGTAACAGGAGCCTACAAATTCAAAAAGGAATGCATAAATTCCGGCTTTACAAAAGTCACTTTTCAGCTCAGTGAAAATACTACAGCAATATTCTGGCGACTGTAAATCCAAATGTTAAATTTACAATCAACTTTAAGACATGGAGATGAATGATGAACCGAGCTAACTGCCTTGTCTGGAACTCAAGCTTCGTAAAGAGAACATTGCTGATGTCATACATCTGAATCACCTTAAGGTCCAAGTTTATATATTTGAAGAATGAATTAAGTAAATTAAAGTATCACAGCCTCCAAATACTGAAATAACTTCACATCCAATTAATAATTATTTCTATGAAAGTAAATGTGGTGAACAATTCACGTATTGCAAAATCCCACAGACAATGAACGACCAGCTTTCGGTGATGCTGGTTCAAGGAAGGATGTTATTCCAACACCTGGAAAACTTCCCACTCTCAAGTTCTGCTATCTTTGCGAACCTACCTCTGACTGTACAGTAGTCCCTCATTCAAAATGAAACAGCCTAAATCCTTAAATGAAGACAGACTCACAACTTTAAGACAGCAATAATAGCAGCTGGCATTTGTGCCTTCAATTTAGTAACAAGGTACAATGCCCTTCACAGGATTGTTATCAAATAGAATTTAACAAAACACAAATCTGAAGGCTAAATCAATTGAGCACTCGATCAGAAAAATATGAAGCAAATTCAGATTGCTTCCTGAGCTGTAGCCATCGTAATTTAAGAGAATTATGTAAAATTTAAATTATAGGTAATGCTGTTTTCAGGATGGAGATGGTGGAATACTTTCAATAACGTTTTCGAATAAGCTTGATTCCTCAAGCCAGTTAAGTCTTTTGACTGTAGTTGCTTAGCTGTGTATTTCCAACATACAATTTCATGGCACAAGCAGGGTTCATTTTGCATGAAGACATCATGAGCACGGTGGACAACGGGGACCCAGGAGATGTGGTGTACCAAATGGCCTTCGACAAGGTGTTGCACAAGAGGCTGCTGCATGGCTTTATAGGTAAAGTATTACCATGGATAGAAGATTGGTTGACTAACAGGAAGCAAAGAGTGGGGATAAATGAGAGCTATTCTGGTTGGCAATCAGTAACTAGTGGTGTGCCTCAGGGATCAGTGTTGGGACCGCAATTATTCACAACTTGTATAGATCATTTGGAGTTGGGGACCACATGTAGTGTGTCAAAGTTTGCAGATGACACTAAGATGAGTGGCACAGCAAAGTGTGCAGAGGACTGTGAAACTTTGCAGAGGAACACAGATATTTCGAGTGAGTGAGCAAAGGTCTGGCAGATAGAATACAATGTTAATAAATGTGAAGGCATCCATTTTGGTAGGAGTAACAGTAAAAAGAACTATTACTTGAATTGTAAAAGGTTGCAGCATGCTGCTATGCAGAGGGACCTGGGTGTCCTTGTGCATGGATCACAGGAGGTTGGGCTGCAGGATAATTAGGAAGCAAATGGAATTTTGCCCTTCATTGCTACAGGGTGAGTTTAAAAGCAGGGAGGTTATGTTGCAGCTGTATAGGGTGCTGACGAGACCACACCTGGGATGCTGAGTGCAGTCTTAGTCTCCTTACTTGAGAAAGGATGTACTGGAGTTGAGGGGGTTGGCTTATGAGGAGAGGCTGAATAGACTGGGATTATATTCATTGGAATTTAGAAGAATGAGAGGAGATCTTAAAGAAACAACATTATCAAGGGAATAGATAAGATAGATGTAGAGAGGATATTTCCACTGGCAGATGAAACTAGGACAAAAGGGCAGAGCCTCAAAATTAGGGGGAGCAGATTTAGGACAGAATAGAGAAGGAACTTCTTCACCCAGAGGGTTGTGAATCTATGGAATTCCTGTCCAGTGAAGTAGTTGATGCTACTTCAGTAAATGTTTTTAAAGCTAAGATAGATTTTTTTAAAAAAAATAAAAGAATTAGGGGGTATGGTGAGAGGGCGGCTAAGGCCACGAAAAGATCAGTCATGATCTTATTGAATGGCAGAGCAGGCTCAAAAGGTCTGATGGTCTACTCCTAGTTCTTATGTTCTTTTTTGTATTGTTATACTGTATTCATGTAATGCAGTTTACTGCATTTATACAAACACATTCTGACAGTACTTAGACCACTGTTTGGTATTTTGCATTTTATTTTCTTTTAATGCTCATTGTACCTCATGCTCATTCAAACACCATACATTTTCTATTAGGAAGAACCCACACTACTTCCAGATCCATATCCCTACTCACGGTTGTTAAAATTGACCAACTCTGCTCAATTCCAGGCTCTTCAACTCCATTCACGCTTTTTCCCAAAATCCTTCTGGAAACCATTCCATCTTGTTACCTCTCTCCCCCCTTTTAAAACCCTCATCTTTTTGATTACTCATTTCAAAATTCAATTTAACATTGGTTTCTCCCCCAAAAAGAATATTTTCACTGGAATTATGTTAAAAACCATTATTTCTGACTATTTTAATTCTCCGCATTTTCAAAACTCAACTCTTTTTGTCTGTTCCTGCGCAAAACAAAGAACAAATAAAAATCTGACTGCAACTATAAAAATTATAAAAATAATATGTAAATTATAAAATTTGGAACTTAATATAATAAAAATGACCATTTTTAAATTAAATTAAAGATAATTTGATAAATATAATACTTGAATGTCACAAAGAAAATTTACTGCTTATTTGACCAATTACTCTCAGGGGAATATATTTAGCTTATCTGTCTAAACAGTTCAGATTTCTTTAAAAAGCTAATTTGTTTAAATTAGTTTCTGCCATATTTTAGCATGACCCTTTGACAAAGGTCACTCCAAACTATTTAGCCACAAGCTGGGAACACCCACAGTTTGAGAACTTTCAAAGCTTTCAATAAAATCTTTTGGTTCTCGCAAAATCCCAGCTTCAATTCCAGTAATTGATTAGCCCCAAAGGCCATGATGAGCTGTTGAAGTAACTTTCTTTAGATTCAAGTGAACATCTGTGGTAAGGAAATTAACAAATACATGCTTTATTCTGATAAAGACAATGTTACAGTTTGCTCTTACAGATGTCTCGAATATCATATTTTTCAATTCTTTTATCAACCTCTGCCATTAATTGACTTTCTACTTTTTCTCATTCCCACCCCTCCACATCCTCATAAACTCCCATCCAAAGTACAGCTTGTTGAATCTAATTGGGTTAGAGTTCAGTGGGTGCCAGACACATTCCACAATCAGGACAATGCAACAACTCTTTAGATACATAACAGAACAGTGAGCATTGGCAAGCTGTATTACTGTGATGGGCATCACAAGTAAGCAGGCCAATGAAACGAAAATGCTTTTGTTAAAGGCACAGGGAAAATCCAAAATTGCTTGCTTTGATAGGTGTTAATTGACCATGTTTCACAAGTCAGTCAGGTTGGCCTTGGCAAATTCACTCAGCCATTATGTAACTGATTAAGTTCAGTCTTTATGGTGCAAATGTTCTTCCCAGGTTTGGCTATAAACAACCAAATCTTCAACCTTAACGATACAATTACTAAGTCCTTTTATTACCTATTGATTAAGTATTGAAATGTTTCATTCCAAGTAGCATGACTTTCTCCTGATAACATCCATCCAGTGTTAGATTATTAGATTAGATTAGATTCCCTACAGTATGGAAATACGCCCTTCGGCCCAACAAGTCCACACCGACCCTCCGAAGAGTAACCCACCCAGACCCGTTCCCCTACATTTACCTCTGACTAATGCACCTAACACTAGGGGCAATTTAGCATTACCATTTCACCTGACCTACACATCTTTAGATTGTGGGAGGAAACTGGAGCTCCCGGAGGAAACCCACGCAGACACAGGGAGAATGTGCAAATTCCACACAGTCGCCCGAGGCTGGAATTGAACCTGGGACCCTGGTGCTGTGAGGCTTGCAAAAGCAGAGATTTTTCTTTCTGTTTCTAGTTTTGTTTCAGAGATGTCTTTACCTCTCTTGGTTGAAGGAACTTGACACAGCCCTTTAAGCAAGTTGATCACTGTGACAAACCACATACATCCAATTCATTCAATACAATGCTCCTGTCATGGTATATGATATGAATCTGATTTTGTTACTATTGACTTTATGATAAGCAATGCAGAATATCTTTGTGGCCCATCTGATTTTGGCACCTTCATAGTAGGTTAGCTCCAGCTACTTGTGACTCAGTTCAGTAATGACATTAGGAGAAAGTGGGGACTCCAGAGTGCCATACTTTTTGATTCAGTCATGCCATTGTCCAATATAAACCTCCCTCATTTAAGTGTGTTGTTTTGTAAATCATGCATCTTCTATATTAACACCATGAATAGTCAAAATCTGTTTTTCTCAGCCTATTCCCTTAAATAGATTTATAACTCTATTAGCATCTATAAGTCACCTTGATAGTTTTCTCTAAGACATGAAAATATAATTGCTCAAGTACCTCCATGTTTTCCAGTCTAATTGTAAGAATGCTCACTTTTCAATTTCCATTTCGGATTCATTCATCCATCCCTCTCATCTTTCTATTTCATTCTGAACATTTTTCAGTACCATCAGTACATTTTTCTTCCGATTATCATCCCTATCATATCTTTCCAAGATGTTAACATGCCCTGCTCACTGAATCTTTCTTCTGTCAGAATATTTATGACATAACCCACGTCACTGAATTTATTAACTTGTAAAGGTCCACTGAACTTTGCTCTTAATAGTTCTCCAAAGAAAGGCAACAACACCAAGACCTTGACTCCTACAGCAAAATTTCAAATATTAGCCTTTTCTTATTTGCTAAGTTTTGTTTGTTGAGCTTCTTTGAGATTACTTTTAGCCAAATGCAATTTTTCTCTGAAGTCTGAGGCATAGATTGGAAGCATTAGTTCTGAACTATGGTCCATCAACTTCTTTTAAAAATTAGTCCTCTTACCCTATGTCCATACACTAGTTCAAAAGGACTAAATACAGTGGACTCTTTAGAAGCACCCCAATGGCAAATAGTAACAAAGTTATCCCCTTATCACAATCAATAGGACATTCTTGACAATAAATTCTAGCCATAATTTCTTTGATCCTTGATCTGATTGCCTTTCTTTTGGTAAACCATATTTTGTAAATATTGAACTAAATTTTCAAGCACCATTTTTGTAATAGTTTTTCCTAAAGGCACTGCTTCAGGAAATCTTTTTAAAACATTCAAAATAATTAAAAGATAATTAAAAGATATTGGTTCCTATTCCCGATTCTTCAAAAAGTGCAGGTATAATTGAGGTTCAGAGTTTTCTCACAACCTGACATGATAGCCCATCTGGCAAAATCTGACGACATCCTAATGTAATTCAGGCCAATAAAAGTCCTTTAATACCTTAGCCCATTTTCCTCTTTTGTGATCCACATGTAACTGTCACTAATGAGTCACTGTTTATTCCTCAGGAACTGGTACTTGAGGTGGTCTACATTGTTTTATCAAGACTGCTTTTCAAGGAATAACAAATAAGTAATATTGTTTTTGATTCAGTTTATGAGTAGATGTTTCATTTGACACTTGCGATTCCAAATGTTTGCTGCATTTCTATTAAAGATGGGCTCAACACACCAATCTCACTTGCTTTGCTTGCATCTTCTTTAGTTACATTTTCAAAGTAGCATGTTGTGACTGAATTTTCAAATCGTGTCCCTGTTTCATAGATTCCTTTTCTCACTGTCCACTTTATGGGCCTGAGATCCGTTCACATCACATCCATGAAACAATCCAGGAAGTTCATTTTGTAAAATTTCAGTTTATTTTATCTCTACTAGTTGTTCTGCCTCTCTTGGTGAAGCTATATTTTTGACCTGCCTGATTACTTCCCAAAATGAAATCAATTCCCACTATTAGAATTTATTTCGAGACTGATTCTCCCTTTACCAAATCACTGATTAATACAACTCTGTATGATACTGGTTAATAACCTCCACGAATCCTTCCAATTAATATTTTCTCCTTCATCAACCTTTCTGGAAAAAAAACAGCATCATGAGCTAACATCAGTGGCTGAATTACTCCAGTCTCTCTAAATATCTGAACACTCTTTATATTTGCCCATTACTATGACTGGTCTCACACTTAATTTCCAACAAGTGGTTTTGGCATGTCCAATCTTATTACAATGAAATCATGTTAGTTTCTTCACAAACCTTTTCCATTCCAGCCTTTGCTACGTCAATGCCCTGCTGCCAGTTCTTGAAAGCTAAAACTACTTATTTTCGCAAATAATTTACTCCTTCAATTTCTTTGTGGATTCCCATAAGACCATTTATCCACTTCTAATTGTCTATAGGAGTACTGACAAGGTCTTGACTAGATCAGAGTGGTGCTGGAAAAGCACAGCAGGTCAGGCAGCATCCGAGGAGCATGAAAATCAGCTGCAGCTTTTCTGAACTTGATTACTTGGTGCTCATTTAACTAAGTTTTAAATTTGCAGGAATGCTATTTCTGAATTCTCCCATCATAATTCCCTGAACATTCTCAAAATGTTTCTCTAAGCTCGAGTGCTCTGAACCACTGATCGCACTGCATTTCTTTTCACCATTGCCAATTCTACAATTGTCTTGTGGGGTTCCTTCCTTGTAGTTCGAAATTTCAACTGATAAGTCTCTGGCACAAGCACATTAGTATTGAGTACGTCCTCTTTGACATATACCACAGATTGTTCTTCTGACAATTTGGCATGCACAGTATACTTGTTGAAATAATCTAACATGAAAGCCAAACCCTCTTTTGGCTACTCCATCTGTCCAGCTATCTTCTTAAATGAGGTTAAATAGCTTTTAACTCCATTCTCATTAAATTTAAGTATTAAGTGTTGGTATTAACCATTCTCTAAAACAACTACCTCTCTTCCTTCTTTATTATAAGATCTTCTTTGGCCAACCCACATTTGAACTACTCTCTGTAGTTCAAATTTTATTTTCATCTCCCTTAGCATTTCTCTCTCTCTCCATTTCAAGATTTCTTATCTCCTTTTCCCTCTTTGTCCAATTCGAGTATTTTCACATCAACTCTATTTTACTTAATACCAATTGTGATGTTACCATTTCAGATTTCCTTTCTTTCAAATCTAAATGTTTTAAAATTACTTGAAAACCTGCTTTTATTTCTGTTAAATCACTCCCAATTAAACTTGAATCAAGATTTTAAACAATCCACTGTTATATCTTACACTTCCAGACAACGCTTAACAACGTCCAAACCCATCGTTAAAATTTATGTAATAAATTTCACAAATGCATTATCCCCCAAAACCACCTTGCAACCATTATTTTAACAAGAAAGATGCAGAGCCCATTCAAATCTAGTGAATTCAAAAATCCCACCAAGAACCTCCATTTGTTATGATCCTAACTGATGCTATTACTGAACAAGTCAGACTGAAACCCGACTTAATAGAAACTTAATTTGTTTTGGTTTTAACAAATTGGTCTCTCACTGAAACATCAGAGTGCGATACTGAAGATTTTGCTTTAATCATAAAACAAAAGTTTATTATCAAACAAAATGAAGGTAAAAGTCATATCATCTACTTGTATTCCAAATTCAAAGATGTTTAAACACAATGAGAGGACAAGTATAACCCCATTAATCCTAAAACACTCCTTCATAAATTGTAAAGAAACAAAACAGCTTTTGTATAGCACCCAAATTAGACCCAAAAAAAAACCCAGCAATCATGCAATGCTCACATTAGAGTCCCTGGATCTAACACCTCAGTAGATTTAAATCACTTGTGACTTTAATGTACAGATCTCTTCAGGATTTTATCCCAACATTTCTAGTCTGGGACTAACTCTTCACTCAAGGTTACCTAGCTCATTAGATAATCTTCCTTTCTTGGGACACAGTATATACAGCATCCTATTCCAAGGACTTCACTGCCTAAGTCTCAAAAGTAAAATAGAAACCGAACGCCTCCGTCCCCAAGCTACTGGCGCTCTCCTTATGCTTCAAAACATGTTCCAGGAGATTCTAACAGAACTTGAGGCTCCATTATTTACCTTGCTGGCTCGTAAGATAAACAAAAAAAAAATCCATTAGTGGTACAGAAAACCCATTCACTCTAAAGCAGGCCTTAAAATTGTTTTAAAAGAAATCACCATGGCTACATAAATACTTACAAGTTAATTATCAATTTCAAACATACAGAAACCCAAACTTACAATTAGTGATATTAAATATCCACAATTTATACAATCATCTAAAGCAACAATCAACAACATCAAAGCCAACCTTTCAAAATATAGGACACTAAATTGAAGCATATAATTACCATTAACATCAGTTAAATTAACTGAGACTTTTCTGAACTTTCACGGCAAGTTTAGAAAGAAATATAGATATCCCTCCTCCGCATTCCTACATTCATCCCTCATAGTAGGCGGATATACAAGATCAATAAAGCAACTCATTCCCTCCTAGAAGAGCAGCACAGCCTAACTAACTCATGAATGCAGAATGGGAAAGCCATGAGTTACCATCCTTCTATCCTGAAGTACAGACTATAAATCTTGTGCCATGTATTATGATTTATAAATTTAAACCCAATGCTAACTGAACACTTTCTCTGGATGGATATAAATAAATAAATTGGTAGAGAAGGCTTAGAATCCCAGAAGAAAAACATTGCCTGTTTTAACTCAATGAAATAGGAGATAGCTGTTCCCTTCTTTGATCAATGCTTTGATCAATCAGAGCCAATCTGCCTATTTAAAATTTAAACAAAGCCTGGCAATTAATTGGCAAACATCTTTAACGACTGCATTCTTCATGACATCATGTTTACCATAAGCAAACTGTCAACCAATCAGCACTCTCATACTGTATATTTGCTGGTTTTCCCCTTAAATTGGTATTGTGAACTGCTCCAATGAGAAAAGTTGAAGATTTAACGCTTCAACAAAAAGTATCATTTTTCATTAATAATCAAAACTAAATGTATTTATAGAAAAGCTAATGCCTGAATTACTTATTCAATGGCAATTGCAGATACTGTGCAAAACACTAAGTTCTCTAAGAGCAAATCATCCCCAGTTGATCACCACTTCACCTTGCATTAATCAAACGGAGCTCTACAAACCCATTTAAAACTAGTAGTGTATGATAGTTTGAGCATTCAGAAACTGTAGTAAAGTTGACTGTTTCCAATTCCATTTAGGAAATGAGAGAGCAATGACTGTGGTTAATTGAATAGATAGAAGAGCAAAAAACAGCCATTAGCAGATCACAGCAGATCAATACTTGTCTCTAACATTAAAATTGATTGATGCTTCCTATCTCATCAAATTTGACAAGGAAAAACTCAACCTATGCCATAATATTCGAAGGAGGAATAGGTAAAATCCACTACTAAGTCAATTTTGGATAAACATTAGAAATAACTTCACACAAAGAATGATCATACCTCTCCATTGTTTTCAAGATATGGATGCGAAAGTATAAAAATGCATGGCACAATGGGAATACAGTCATAAAGTCACATACGTACAGCACGGAAACAGACCCTTCCGTCCAACTTGTCCATGCCAACTCAATCTAGCCCCACCTGCCAGCACCCGGCCCATATCCCTCCAAACCCTTCCTATTCATATACCCATCCAAATGCCTCTTAAAAGTTGCAATTGTAACAGCCTCTACCACATCCTCTGGCAGCTCATTCCATACACGTACCACCCTCTGAGTGAAACAGTTGCCTCTTATGTCTCTTTTATATCTTTCCCCTCTCACCCTAAACCCATGCCCTCTAGTTCTGAACTCACCACCCCAGGGAAAAGACCTTTGCTATTTATCCTATCCATGCCACTCATGATTTTATAAACCTCTATAAGGTCACCCTCAGCCTCCGACGCTCCAGGGAAAACAACCCTAGCCTATTCAACCTCTCCCTATAGCTCAAATCCTCCAACCCTGGCAACATCCTTATAATTGTTTTCTGAACCACTTCAAGTTTCACAACATCTTTCCGATAGGAAAGAGACCAGAATTGCACACAATATTCCAAAAGTGGCCCAACCAATGTCCTATACAGCAGCACCGTGATCTCCCAACTCCTGTACTCAATACTCTGACCAATAAAGGAAAGTATACTGAACACCTTCACTATTCCATCTACCTGCAACTCTACTTTCAAGGACCTATGAACCTGCACTCCACTCTTTGTTCAGCAGCACTCGCTAGAACCTTACCATTAAGTGTATAAGTCCTGCTAAATTTGCTTTCCCAAAATGCAGCACCTCACATTTATCTGGATTAAATTCCATCTGCCACTTCTCAACCCATTGGCCCATCAGATCAAGATCCTGTTGTAATCTGAGGTAACCTTCTTCACTGTCCACTACACCTCCAATTTTGGTGTCATCTACAAACTTACTAACTATACTTCAATGCAAGTTTATAATTATTCTGAATGGACAGGCCAAGGTGGATGAAATGGTTGTTTATCATCGGCATATCCTTTTGTGATAAATAATAAGACCAGATAGAATTGGTGACCTTGTGTTATTGGTGCCACCCATCAGGTACAATAATATTTAGCAAGATTTCTAAACTGCTACATTTTTTTTTAAAAATCAGGTACAGGTTGAATAGTTTTCTGCACTTCTTTAATTCATTGAATTACAAGAATGAACAACTTTGGAGATTATTCACCAGACTGATTCCTGGGACAACAGCACTAACTTAAGAAGAAAGATTGGATCAATTAGGACTATATTCACAAGGGTTTAGAAGAGTGAGGGGAGATCTCACAAAAACTTATAAATTCCAACAGGATTAGATAGGATATTCCTGATGACCTGGCAGGCCAGAAGTCACAGACCAAGGCAGGCCATTTAGATCTGAGATGAGGAGAAATATCTTCAACCAGAGAGTTGAGAGAATGTGGAATACTTTGCCACAAAGTGGTTGAGGCCAAAATATTGAATGCTTTCGAGGAGCGGGTATAGTTCCTCGGGCTAAAGGGGTCAAAGGGTATCGGACGAAAGTAGGAAAAGGGTACTGAGTTTGATGATCAGCCTTGACCATATTAAATAGTAGAGCAGGTTCGAAGAGCAAAATGGCCTATATTCCTGCTCCTATTTTCTATGTCTCTATTCAGCCTACGTTTCTATGGCTCAAAAAAAAAATTATGCAGCCGAACATCACTTTCCAACTCTTGGTCCTTGACCTAGTAAGTTGCAACACTTCAATTGTTGCAAGCTGGTTAGCGAAGTTTTAATGTATCTACTCTTAACTAAATAAACTGTTCAATTATCATGTTGTAACAAGCAGGGAGTGTCCGATGCTCAAGTCAAGCATGGTAGGAGCTGCCAGCTGTCTCTCCAATTGCACCTCACTCTAAAAAAGAATCTCTGACAACTTTATCCACTTTTGCTGGGAAGAAAATATACTTTTTATAAAAAGTGAACCTTCAGTAAAGTCAAATGACATGGAAACCGAAGACCAACACATCATACACCATAATTAGTTCTTAACACTATAATTAAGAACAGATTATTTCAACACAAACGCAACACTTAAATAAGACCTGTAGAGTTAGACTTGGCTTTAACAACTAAAGAAAACCACATTGTGACATTATATAAATACTGCTACATAGCATCAATCTAAAATTCTTGAACTTGCAATCACAGCAACAGCTATGCCAGCATCACTGACCTGCAAAGTTTATCCATATTCTGTGTTATCAAATTTTAAAGTTGAGAATCTGAGCAATAAGATTCACAGCAAAGCTTTCTCAAGTGCTAGAGTTCCGTAGCTTCCAAGTACTCCAGGCTACAGCAAGTTAAGACGGCCTTTCAAGCAAGTTAAAGAATGTCCGGAATTCACTGTACCTGGTGCGATATTTTGTTTATGCTATGAACTCGCCCAGCCAAAGTGCCTCTTTAAAATCAATTCTGGAATTGTTCATACATAAATATATACTTATGTTTGGTTAGCTTGTGCGAGTTATCATTACAGCAGTAACAGTAACAATCATGGAGAACTTTTAAATTCACATGAGATTAGAGGATTATATTCATGCATACACTTTTGTATATTAACTTTATACTTATGTTAAACCCAAAGCTTTATCTCTCCTTAAAGAGTTAAATTAAGTTCATAAACACACAAGCCTTTTACTTATTCCTTCCCACTAGCAAGGCTAAATATTTTTCAATACATAAAAGCTTACATTCTTCTCTAGCTCCTGGGTTACATCCAAATTTTGACATTTTGGAGGACTAGCATTCCAGGGAACCAGCGATGGAAGAATTCAATTGGTTTAAGCTTGAATGCATCTATAACATCTAATGGCATGCATGACTTTCACTCACCAATACTTAACTGTTCAGTCACTGTAATCGGTACCCTGAGACCAGTGGGACTTCTTGAAAACTCAACTGAAGTAACTTTCAAATGGTAAAAGTAATTATGATTGTGAGCTTTAAACAATATTATATAAAAATGAGTGAATTAAAACAAATATTTGCTGCAGTCAAAGCCCATTCATAGGGGACAGTTGGAGTAGGTTACACAAAAATCAGATACGAAAAGAGACAACACAACCACAAAGGATGAATAAAATAAACACACACCAAATTTCCTCACAAGCTAGAGGGTTCCTTTATTTTTTAGCTGGAAAGTCATTCACCCCTAAAGAACTGGCAAGTGGAATTTTCCAGTCATGTCTCAGACTGAGCTAATTTATAAGTTTTCATACGTTCATTAAACCGAATAGACAACCCTCCCAGCAGGAGAGACTTACACTGCTACAATGTGTTTTCAATGCACTCATTCCCAAAATGCAGAACCAATTAAGTGTATATATTGCAATGCAAACACAAAAATACTCAACTAACCAACAAAAAACAAATATTTATTAGTAATCAGAGTAATTTTCCATAAAACATTAGCTGGTTACTGTACTGTTTAAAATTCTGAAAACACTTAACCACAGTGTTAGACCAATAAGGTCTTGTTTGGCTAAGAAATGCAAACTGCCAGCATAGAAAATTTGAGGAGAAGGAAAAGACTAGCTGGTCCATCAAGCCTATCCAAAATTGTAATGGCCAGATTATCATAGCTAAACACTTCTTCCTCATTTCCTTCCCTTCCATTTTTAGCCTCGATGTAATCTCCAGGGAGAAGGAATAAAGGAAAAGCCAAGGCTTGATAAGAAAAACAGTTCAAAAATGGTTTCAGTCAGTGAACTTGAGAGTTTAAATTTTGAATCACTGGGTTTGTAGCTTTCATTATTTCACTATTCATCTAACAGTGAAGTTTAACAAGATTTCCCATCATACAAATACAGATACTAATCTCACTCGAGGTAGTGAATTGCTGTCGAATTTTTCAAGTGCCAAAATTAAAATTACTCTTCCTGTGTCTTTTTTCTCTCTCTCAATTCAACCTCTCAGTTTTAGTTTTGTACTTGACTTTAATATTGAATTCACCCACTCTATTTCACCTCCTTCGCAGTCCTTTCTCTGTTGACTTCTCAATCTTTTAATGTCTTTCGTTAAGAAACACTGTTAGTCTCATTCTTCACTAAGATCCTCTTTTACCTTTGCTGTCCTGTTGTCATCTCATACCTCCAGCTAACTTATAGTACAAATCAATTTTGAGCTGAAGTGTCCAGGAACAAGTCTGCTTTGCTTCAGAGTCAACTTCAACCTTGAAAGAAATGAAACAAGTTTAACACTTGCATAAAACTGAAACAACTTTGCACCAACACAATATGGTGAGTCAGTAGCTGACAGGGCATGTGGACAAAGAAATAAATCATTGATTCTTTTTTAAACTACATTACTGTGTCAGATATTAAACCTGTTGCAATTAAGTCTGCTTAACATTGTGTAAAAGGTATACAGTTTATGAAAAAAACAGAACAGAAACTACAGTTCACAGACGAGAGGATGAAACACTTCTACAAGTATAAAATATATCCACTGCAATCTATTTAAAAAGTACTCCTGTAGTACTATCTATAAGAAAGGGAAATGTATTAGGTCTCAGTTATATATCATTATATCTTGTAAGAAAAATGCTCATGATGTCATCACGGTAGCGATTTACCTGAGGGTATAAATGCCCATCTCAGAATAATTTGATGCCTAACACACAAACAGAAGCACGCTGCTAAGCATAATTTAGACAATTTAATGCTAGTCCAGATATTTAAGTAACAGTAAAAGGAATGCTTGAACAGAAAACATAGCTGTTAAAAATGTCTGTTGGATTTTTCAATACCATGATATCTATATCCAGTTTCTTATGCTACGTGGGATAACATAGGCTTTGCTACATCAGGTAAAACATCCATTTCAAGGCAAAAGTCACATCGTGGTATCAGTGGTGGCCATCTACACAAGACTCCAATAGCAGATATTTGGAAACCTAATTGAAGACCAACCACACAACAGAATTGCACAACTGAGAATTCAGACAAAATAACAGTTTCCCAATCTTCAGCAGCATCAGTTCTTCAGAGTACAGACAGTGTGAGACCCAAAGCTATGCACTGACCACCAAGATGACGCATTAATTTATTGCTGTTTCAAATGAAAGTTCTTTCAAGATACAAATTACCACATTTAAGAATACTAAAGTTACAAATATAGCCAAAAGTAAATGCTACAGACCTGTACCGAAGCACAGTACTCTACCTCTCTCACCCTTTTTCAAAAAACATGAGAGGCTGATTAACTAATTTCAAAAAAGGCAGTTAGACAGTTCTGAAATCACAGCTCCAAACCACTCCTAGAAAACAATCCAGCGTAAAACCACTAAAAACATTAGAAAGGCTTACCTGAGCCCACATACCAGCTTATGAATTCAGTGTCAATCTAATGCCAGGTGCGTAGGCCATATGTCCCAAAGATTGGCACATCATATCAAAAGCAAGTCCCTTCATGTTTACAGACCATTATCCTCAGCCCACACTTGCTAAACTCACAAAACTGTGGCCAACAGTAGATGTGATTCTGTGGTTATACACTATTTCCTGAATATTTTTGCATATGCAAGGAATTATGCTGACAGTCAATTTAAGGATTGTTCATTGACTTGCATTGTGGCACATGTGTGTGTTGTAGAAGTCATATACATTTACGTAAACAGCCCTGTTCTGAGCACACAGAAAGAGCACGTACATGCACTGCGCCAGTTTCAACTCAACAAGATAGGTGATAGCCATTCACGGTTTCATTTCTCAGAAAAAATCTCTGATAAACTAACTGGCTTAAAATCTAAATAAAGCATGGCAGTTCACTCTCAATCATGAATGGATTCATTCTCCATGACAATACTTCTATCAGAGTCCACTTGCCAACCAATCAATACTCTCCTCTCATGCAAATAAATGCTGATTTTCCAACTGAACTGCAGGGGTTATTCTTGCTAACTGCCCTGATGAATGAAAAACAAAATGTTTTGACAAAATGGGCCTTTTTGCCATAATATCAGCAAAGCATGGGGCATCAAGTGACACTGGACATACATGTACAGAAAATCTGTTTTCAAAGGGCATACCACAACAAAAGACCAACAAAATGATACGATACAACACTAGCAGCAAGCACTAGGTAACACGCAAACACTGAGATTCAGAGTCAAGTAAGGTAGAATCAAATTTCGGAAGATGACAAGCTTTCTCTATTTATTAATCTCATGCAACATGTCAATGGTACAAGGTAATCAGAAGCTTTTATAATATTAAATTAGATCTTGAAAAGGCAGAATGACACAGATATACACAAAGCTAAAAGTGACATGGGAACCACTACCAACATATTACATTCATGCATTGTGAAAAGCACGTATATCAGCAAGTGACATTCCTTGCAACAGTCTCTGACAGACAATCTCTCATGGATTCCCAATTTTGTGCATTGGCAGAATCGTGCTGTACTGCCAATATACGAGCTAATCTTCGACAACAATTGAAGCACATTTGGGACAAGCTTGAAGTAGAATTGAACCAGATAAATTGAATTAGTATAATTCAGAAGGTCGACCACTGCACAGATGGTGTGGCATTCTGAATAAACATGGCTCCATAAGGAAATGCCTACATAGAATGTAGTCAACCTTTCAACTGATCGGTGTCCAAATAAGATACTGGTGTAGGAAGAACTGAATTCTACATTTTCCAGAACAAGATTATTTTCCAAGCCAGGCACAAAGTATGGATACTGTTCACTTAACAGAAGAATCCGGAGGGATCACAACATGTAGGTTGCCATTTAGATGAGACTGCTTTTGATTACCAACTGAGCAACAGTTAGCCAAAACATGTTTAAACAACAGAGATAGGATTCAGTACGCAACTGATTGTATTTACATGGCTGACAATATTGCTATGGGTAAGACACAGGCAGAACATGTCCACATTTACTAATGACAGCAGCATGTCAACAAGGATTAACATTAACAGGAGGTGCTAGGTTAATGACAGCCAGATAAACTTGTGCGTCTCTTGGAGTCCACCACAATCCAGGTAAGATTGTGGATGTTAAACAAATGCTCACCCCATAGGATGAAGTGGATCTGCAATGTTGTCTCATATTTTTAACATTTCCTTTCTCGACATATTCCCAACTTCCCAAAATACCTCCAGAGGTTTGCACAAGCAAGACAATCCTACGTACAGCAATGGCTACCATTATGTTTTCAAATCTCTCAAATAAATTCCATCAGCAAAATCTTGTCTACTACAATAATACAAACACAGAAAAGTCATGACACTTGAAGTGGATGCATTGTAAAAAGGCCAAGGCATGTGCCTTTTACAGGAGAAACCTATTTAGATTTAGATTTCTTGTCACATGTATGTAAAACTACAGTAAAAAGTGTTTTATTGTGTGCAAAATGCAAAGTGTCACCATGCTCATCTTGAAACAGCAAATATAATGCAAAATTTTACTGCAATTGAGTTAATTTTTCTCTCTTCTTTTTCTTACCCTCCACTGCCCCTCTGTTCGCTGTTTGACATCAGCTGGGGTCTCGTGTTAAGGGCCTGCCTCCACCATTGGCATAATTCCCACAACTGCCATGTCCAAGCTGGAGCCATAGGCCTGGTCTCGTACCTCCTGCTCCCCCTCCAATGCTCCTCCAGATGCTGCCAGTGGTCATCGATTGCTGGGGTCCTGGCTCTGGGCTGCCCCACTGCCTACATTGAAGCCTCTGCGACATCGTGCCAGAGCCAGCCTGCTTTTGGCTTCAAACCCCTGTCATCTGCGCAAGCCAGCTACTCCAATAGAGAGTGCAAGATATTAACTCTTGTTGTCGGCATTACATGGTTTCACACACACTTATCTGGCAAGAAATTTACCGTTGAAACAGATCATAAACCATTAGAAATGATATGCTGCAACATCTGTAGCATCTACTTTTCAAAGTGCAAGGATTTGAAATGAGCAAGGAAGCGTGATGTTTATATTTGATGCTGAGAAAATTACCCAAACTACACAAAACCAAGATATTCCTCATGATTTAAACACTGATGCTTTAAACTATAACAATGACATTTTTAAGGCTGATCTGTTATATTTCCAATAATGGTCTAGCAATTGTAAAATACCACCTGCGGCACAAAATGTAGTATTCAACGCATAAATTCTGAATGAGAATTGATTTGATAGTATATATCATATGTTACAGTTAGAGGTCTACAGCACAGTCAAGAGTCCTCAGCCACATCATGTCTGCCATAGTGAAAACCAAGCACCTAACTACCTTTGGAAGTCAAATGTAAACAATCTCATCAAATTATTTAACCGTTTTGAGACACTGGACATTTTTTTTCAAAAACAAGGGAGAATGAAAGAGATACATGATGAACAAGTAGGTAGAAAACTACCAAAAATGCATTGGGCCAAGATTGCAATTTAGAAATCCAAACACAAGTATTCAGATATCAGCTAAGATTTCAGAGTATGCCAACATCTCACAAAATCATTCCTGATCATGAGGTTACACTGCTAAGGAATAAAATTCAGCAAAGAAATCGAACGTCTTTACTCATTCTGGCCTGTAAGAGACTCCAGACTCTCCTACCAACACAGTTGACTCTTAACTGCCCTGAGGTATTCTCAAAATGTCAAGAAAAAGCCTTCATCGCAATTGCAACAAAATTCTAAAACTACCCCCCCCCAATCTAACAGTAATGTAGATGCACCTACACAACATATATCAACACAGATTGTAGAAAGGTGGTTGTATGAAACCTTCAAGGCAACTGGGGATAAACAATAAATTCAGGCCTTGCCAGTGATGTTCAAAACCAATTACTGAGTTTGAAAGATTACCCTCTGTAAATAGAGAATTTTAAAAAAAATATCAGTTTCCCCAGTCTCGAGCATTGCTAGCTTCTCCACATCACCATTCCCAAAGCAATTTTAACTCTTTTACTTGAATAAAATGCTCATGAGAGATTTGCACGATGGTTAATTAATGCACAAATATAACAGCATTTCTGTAACCTCTTGTGAACGGGATACAGAAGATGAAAAAGGACTTTGAGAAAATAAGAGTATAAACAGTGAAAAAAATGAATTAGGGTCAATACAGCTGACCAAACAATTGCTGCAATATACTACATTGGCGGCTTGCCAAATTTTTTTCTGTGGTTTTGCTATAAATAAATGGTGTATGAAAAAAAAATTGGACAGGATTCAGTGGGCCAAAGCAAGCCACGCTTTGGATAATCATTTTATTTCTGCAACATGACAGTAGGTGACTCAAACTAACATTTACTGTCCTTGATAGCCGATCAATAAAACAATGGTAGTGTGTAAAGCCAAATAATTTTTATATTTGAACACCAAGCAAGAAGCTGCAGATTGCAGAGAGCCATCTTTTAAAATCCAGGAAATTCCATCAAGTGTTTGCCATTTTCAATCAAGCCTACTGCATCAAAAGCTGCATTTCAAGGCCAGTGTAAGTATGGCATTTTTTTCATAAAGTTTATGCTCAGATAGGACTCACTACTGTGCATCATGCAGACTTCACAAAAAGCTGTACTGAGAGTTCATGATCGCTTTACAGAGCCCCCTTCCAACTATTTAACACCATTATTCTCCAAAAATAATCTTCAATGAACTGTTTGACCTGTGCTGAGTTGTAACATTTCAGTTCAACTAAAAGTTACCAAACCAAGCCCATCATAAGTCTGATGAGATAAACAGACCAAGCACAGAACTAATCAAGCTGTTCAACTATAATTAATTTAATACATTTACAATGGATTTTTTTTCTGGTTTGAGGTCTTAGCTTCTAAAGTTATCAATATAGAGTTTGTGGATGAGTGTAACTCAACATCAACATTAAAGTATAAGGGCTGATTAGGCTATTTTTAAAAAGAAAATAGGATTATGTTGCATTAGGGCCTTCCAAATGAAACCAAATTCCAAAAAGCTCAGTTATATTCTCTAATAAAACCACAGCCTTTAAATAATTTCTGCACAATCTGCAGTTTCCCCATGTTATTGATCAAAGGTATTATTCACTCTGGCCATATAGCTCTTAATTTTGGTCTCCAGGTAATTGGAGCTGCTGTTGAGACAATCAGGCATTGTTAACTTCAGGTTTCGGGGTATGACAGGCTTTCTCCATTGCTTTGATTTGGAGATGCCGTGTTGGACTATGGTGTTCAAAGTTAAAAATGATAACACCAGGTTATAGTCCAACAGATTTATTTAGAAGCACTAGCTTTCAGAGAGCTGCTTCTTCAGCAACCACCTGATGAAGGAGCAGCGCTCCAAAAGCTAGTGCTTCCAAATAAACCCGCTGGACTATAATCTGGTATTGTGTGATTTTTAACTCTATTTCTTTGGATTGCATTGCAACTGTAAAATAAAATTTAAAACGTAAAATCTGAAGCATGACAGCTCCAGACCTCGAGTTGGAGACACTATTTTAAAATCACACTCCTATAAAATAGTTTACCCAGAAAGTGAATCAGGCTACTGATATAGGATCTTTGAATAATTTGAGTTTTATTTTCATGCTTTGGAATTGTGGAATTTTTGAATTGAATGTCTGAAACTGATTTTTTACACAATCTTACTTTTTTTATGAAAGCCGAATGTCATTTTTTGTAGGTCTTAACCATAGGTTACTCACTTTGAAATCAGAAGGTGGTGGTTTCAAGCAAAATTCAAGATATCTGAACATGAAATTCAGGCTGACACTTCAGTCCAATACTAATGGTACGCTACATTGCCAGACATAATGATTTTTGGAGGAATAAATAAGTTAATTAATTAATTCAGAACCCTGCAGCCCATGCAAAACTTCTGGCAATTGTACCCTACACTGAAATAATGATAACCAAAGACACTGCAGTCAGGAAGGCTAACAGATTGTTGGCCCTTACGGAACACCTGTTGAAGTATATGAATAGGGAAGATTTACTGCAACTGTACAAAGTGTTGGTGACACCATATCTGGAGTACTAAGAGCAGTTTTGGTCTCCTTATTTAAGTGAAGATTCAATTTCATTGGAGACAGTTCAGGAGAAGATTCACTCAGATGAGGGATTGTCTTATGAACTAAACAGGTTGGGATGCTACTCACTGGAGTTTAGAAGAATGAGAAGTGATTTCACTGAAACACACAGGATTCTTAAGCGGCCTGACCAGGTAAATGCTGAAAGAATGCTGCCCTCATCCGAAAGTCTAGGACCAGAGGACATTGTCTCAGAATAAAGAGGTGCCAATTTCAGACTGAGATTTCTACAGATGCACCAGTGAAAGCATACTGTCCAAGTGTATAATGGCCTGGTACAGCAACAGCTCTGCATGAAACTACAGAAGGTGGTGTGCACAGACCACACCATCATGAAAGCCAACTTTCCATCCACAGACTCCATTTCCACGGTTTACTGCCTCAGAAAGGCTGCCAACATCATCAAAGACACTTTGCATCCTGGTAATGATTTCCTACAACCTCTTTTGTCAGGCATAAAATACAGAAGCTTGAACACATGGACCAGCAGGTTCAGGAACAGCTTCTTCCCAGCCATTATTAGACTGACGAATGGATTCTGCACCCTCAAGTAATGCTGCTCTTGCTAATGTTGATCTCAGCTAGTATACGCCCTGTACAATGTAACCTGCATGCCTCTAAGTCTTTTTGATTTGTACATTCTTGCTTACTACGATCTGCCTGTACTGCTTGTAAACAAAACTTTTCACTGCACTTTGATACACATGACAATAAATCAATCAAGATTAAGAGGAATTTCCTCTCCCAGAGGGTTGCAAGTCTTTGGAACTTCTTGTCACAAAGAGCTGTGCAGCAGAGATCTTGTGTATATAAGACTGAGATACATTCTTGATCATCAGGGAATCAAGGGTTACAGGGAAAGGGCAGTAAGGACATGAGGAATGCTGAATCAACCATTATCCTATTAAATGGCAGAGCCGGCTCGATGGGCTGAACGGCCTACTCCTTTTCATAATTTTTAAGGTCTTAGCAGGACTTTATTGGGTACGAAGTGTTTTAGCCAAAGTACAGAGGGATCTGGGAGTGTTAGTTGAGGATTCTCTAAAGGTAAACATGCAGGTTGAGTCCGTGATTAAGAAAGCGAATGCAATGTTGTCAATTATCTCAAGAGGGTTGGAATATAAAAGCACTGTTGTGCTACTGAGACTTCATAAAGCTCTGATTAGGCCCCATTTGGAGTACTGTGTCCAATTTTGGTCCCCACACCTCAGGAAGGACATGCTAGGAAATTGTTTCCGTTAGGCGAGGAGACTAGGACCCGTGGACACAGCCTTAGAATTAAAGGGGGTAAATTCAGAACAGAAATGCGGAGACATTTCTTCAGCCAGAGAGTGGTGGGCCTGTGGAATTCATTGCCACAGAGTGCAGTGGAGGCTGGGACGCTAAATGTCTTCAAGGCAGAAATTGATAAATTCTTGATGTCACAAGGAATTAAGGGCTACGGGGAGAATGTGGGTAAATGGAGTTGAAATGCCCATCAGCCATGATTGAATGGCGGAGTGGACTCGATGGGCCGAATGGCCTTACTTCCGCTCCTATGTCTTATGGTCTTATGGATGTGTACCATAACAAACCAAAATCTTTTTCTTTCTGCTTATATATGCTTTACCTTATGCATTTATTGATTAGCTTATGGAGTCCACAATGCACAGCCTAATGTTCTGCATGATATACCAGGTTGAGGCTTGATATCTTGTGATGCATTTTGGATCCTGGTGTCTAACAATATTGGACAGAGCAGTTTGTTAGGTCTTCCAGGACTAATTTGTAAGTGAATTGTCTAGAAACTCTGAATTGTATTTTCTGTCTGACTCTGCTTTTGTTCAATAAATAAATATTATCACAGTTCCATTGACAAAGATGCCCCTCCCACATCCCCATGTCTACATTTTTGGAATACTTGAAGAAAAAACAACATTTACTTTCAATGAAAAAAATCTCAGCAAAATTTGCATTTCAGAATGAAAGACAGAGAGAGCACAGTAGGGCAGGATTTGTCAACTACATCCTCAACCTTTCTGCCAGTCTTAACATTGACAATAATCACACCAGAAAACGTAACTCTCATGACGGACGAGTCTCTCAGCGTTTCCTTTGATGAAAACATACTAGTATTATCAGGTTATTATACCACTGTATAACACACCACTCAATAGGAAATCATTTGTGACCGGTTCAACCTCTGAACATGTACTAATAAATATTTTACTTTAAATATATACAATTGATGATCCACCACTGGTGTATAATTCTGCTCTGAAAAGGCACAAATACTTGCTCGTGGATCCATACACACTGACTGATTTGCCTTTTCATTGAAGTCATATACAAAACAATCTTTCCCAGAAGGAAAAAAGTCATTTAACAGGCAGGACTACAACCTGAAATACATAGAGTCTCAGTGCCCTTGCATTCTTGTTTCGAATATGTTGCATGAAGCACTTTAGGATGCCTTCCTAAGTGAAGGGCATTAACATGCAGGTTGTTAAGGCTGAAATTGTTCAGACGATTGAGTCAGTTTACTCATTATACATCCTGGCTTTAACAGAACACAGTCCTAGTAGAAAAATCAAAGTGTTGCGAAGAATGAATCTCCCTGTCCTATAGAAATGGTTGTTTTTGTCTTTTTGACAAGCACAATGCTATGGTTGATTAAGAGGTTGTAGACATAATGAAACCAATAACTTTTCCCAGGGAGTTCTTACAGATATTCTAAATGACTAGAAAACTTTTCTCCCCAAGTTTTTTGACAACATGACATTGAAAGTATAATGGCAGTTTAGCCAGTAAGATAGTGTATATGCTGTATTTGGAGGATAGGAACACGGTGCCATGCGAAACGCAAGTAATATTCAGCCGTGAAAAAGCCAAGGTACATTTTTCCAAGAGTACAAGATGTAATTGCTCATAGGTAAATACTGGATTCTTAGTGGTCAACTTAGAGACTGTTATGTAAACACTGGGTGAATTCACACACGTCAATTAAGAGATTGCAGACAGACTGACTTGCTTTGTATTCCTGGAGAGTTTCTTTGAAGAGAGTAGGATAAAAGGTCGGCACCACATCGAGGGTGGAAGGGCCTGTACTGTGCTGTACTGGTCTATGTTCTATATGATAAAGAAAGTCAGGTGCACACTTTAAGCGCAACAGGAAGGAAGGTACAATTTTTATAAATGGGACCATTGCCAAGCAAAAGGCAGTGCTTGAGCAAACTAGAGAAAAATTGGCAAAATGTTAAGTTCTGCTTCACCAAATAAAATGATGAGTATTTTAATATGGATATGTCAGATAGTTTAACAAAACGCACCTGACATTTTGTTTACATTTGCTGTTGATGCATCAAATAAGTTTCTTAAAATAGGTCCCAACGGAATCTCCTAAATATATACATAATACAATCATTAGCAGTCTTATCCAACCACAAACTCCAATTGTCTGTGACTGAGATTCAAAATCAATGACCTGTTCAGAGGACTTACTCCATTCTGAATTATACAATCTTTCAGCCCAATAGATAGCTATTCAGCCCATCACAGATTGAAAGAGCTATTCAATTACCTGTAGTTCCTCACTACTTCCCAATGGCCACAAAGTTGGTTTCATAAGCTATGCAAGTGGTTATTGCACACTCCCTCCTTCACCAACTTTCTCAAGATGACAGCTTCTGTAAACATCCCAGTTGAAAATTATTGGCACAATTTGACCAAAATACCCCAAAGTGTTGCATCTATCTTCTGGTACGTACTTTCTAAGGGACCAGTAAGACACTTTTATTCCCAAATCAGCCATTCGCGCAAAACAACCAATTTGTCAAACTGTGAGGAATCTTATGGACAAGGCAGATAGGAAACCAGGTCCCAGAAGTGAAACCTCAATATTTTAACTCCTTTAGAGGAATGAAATAATTTCATATTAATAAACACTCATAGACAACTAGCAAGTGACAATTCAATCTTTTAAAAATTAAAAATGAATTTCTATGTTGGGAGACTTAGTGCTGGGGGACTTAGCTTATAAAATGACAAACTTTTGTTACAGTTATACAGTATCAAAATCGTTCCTCCGACCTCCATTTGAAAAATGATCACTGAATTTACCCTTCCCCTAAAGGCTGCACAAAACTTACACTTGTTAATCAAAAACATGGTGTTTCCATTTGTTTCATCTTAAACATCTCACCCAACTCTCACAGAGCAGGCAGCAGAGGTGTTGTGGTAATGTTACTGATCTGGTAATTCATAGTCCTCATCTAATACCCAGAGGACATGGGTTCAAATCGATACCGAGTTGGTCCACGTGACTCCAGGCCCACAGTAATAGAGTTGACTCAACTGAAGTCTGGCTTGCAAGGCTGTTTCATTCAGTTCAGCCAGTGATGCTCACATTCTAGGAATTAATACATTTTTATAAACACACTCTCAGCAGGATACCACTCCACATCCACTAGTATTTTGCTGTATTTCCAGGGCAGACCAGCAATCCAAATTACTTAGCATGCATTTTGCTTCATGTAATACTGAATGGTGATCAGTAATAGGAAATTTGGTGGGTAGTTGACATCCAAAGTTGAAAGGCACTGATGCCAATTGCAGCACACCAGCTGAGATTAGCTAAAGTGGTTGGGGTACAGGAACTGAGGGAACTTGGCTATATGCACACAAATTATTGAAAGCGGTATGATCCAGATTTAATTTTTGAACAGAACAGAACAGAATAGGACACAGCGTGGAATGGCTCTTATTCCTCAATGACTTCCTTTTGCAAGACCCTTGGGAGAATTCCACTGTTAACTGATTAGCACAGCTGAATCTTGTATTTCCACCCATGAAAGAAAATGAATTCATGGTTAAAATTTTCATCTTAATACAGAACTGCAAATGGTACAGGACTAATGTAACATGTGAATACGCCCTTCATTTTTCTGTTTCACAGGAATGGAATTATGTGCTCAGATTACTAGAATGGGTTTGACCCCACAATCCTCTCACTCAGAGACAAATGTATTACAAGCATACCATAGCTGACCAAGTTGGAAAACCAATTCTTGGGCACTTTAAAAGATGACTTTAAAATCATTTTTCTATATCCACATAAATTAAATATCTTCAAATTCCTTCTGGCAAAAATTATATCAGATAGAATGTTAATTCTAACAAAGTGTGCATAGCATTTGTCTTACCTTTAGGAACTGTAAAAATGGCATCAGTTATTAATAATTTAATATAAGCAGCAGAAAGTGCACGGACAGTTTCGATTACCACTAAGAATCATTAGAAGAAAATGATTAAATGTTTAAAGCCCCAAGAGTAATGACAAGCTACACTTTAAATACATACCAACAGATGGCTTACAAAACCAAACTTTCACTCAATTCATTCTTTGAATTCCTTAATTCGATTACAGCTTTTGTAATCATTCCTCTACATCTGCTAGTCTATATATAACAGATCTTATCATGAAACAAGGCCTGTAATATTGTGATAGGCGTAATGCCAAGGGATAGGACAGAATTTTGAAACACAAAAGTACAGTGTCAACAATAAGGTAAAAACAATGACTGCAGATGCTGGAAACCAGATTCTGGATTAGTGGTGCTGGAAGAGCACAGCAGTTCAGGCAGCATCCGAGGAGCAGTAAAATCGACGTTTCAGGCAAAAGCCCTTCATAACACAGGCATTTGCATTTTTGTTTCCTCATCATGGTAAATTCCCAATCTTAATGCTGGCAGTATGACAAGGAAAAAGGAAAGAACGACCATCTGCATAGAATTGGGGTGTGTGTGTGTGTGTGTGTGTCAGAGACCAGGGACACTCACACTTAGCTAGACTTAAACTGGGATGCTATTGGAGCTAAAGACTAATAAGTCTCTTGGAGCTAATGGAATACATCCTAGGATATTAAAAGAAGCAACTATAGATTGTGGATGCACTCGTAGCAATATTTCAAGAATCCTTAGATATCAGAAATGTCCCAGAGGATTGGAAACTACCAATGTAACACCTTTATTGTGAAAAGGGAAGGAAACAAAATTAAAGGCAAATATAAACCAGTTAGCTGAATGTCTGTTTTTGGGAAAATGTTGCAGTCTGTTTTCCAAGACATACAAGATTCTTTGGAAACGTGACAGGATAATTGCAGAAAGGTATTCCTTGTCAGCGAGTCATGATGTGGGGGTGCTGGTGTTGGACTGGGGTGGAAAAAGTTAAAAATGGCATGACACCAGGTTATCGTCCGACAGGTTTATTTGGAAGTACAAGCTTTCGGAGCGTCACTGTTTTGTCAGGTAGCTAGTGGAGTAGGATCATAGCACTCAGAATTTAAAGCAAAAGATCATAGTGTCATACAACTGATACGGTATATCAAACAAACCTAGATTACTGTTAAGTCTTTCATCTTTTAGAATGGGTTGCAGGTTTTGATTCATTAAAAGTAAATCCCAGAACTTCTTTCAAGTCATATTCCCAAGATAACTTAAGGTTTTATTAAAAAAAAGGTGACATCTCAGCTTAGACAATGTATTGCTGAATCGTATTTGTAGATACATCCCATTTTGTTCAAAACGCACACAATCTGTAGGCAGTCAATATCCTTTATAATCCATGTGACATTTTATAAATTCCTATTTTGGAAACAGAACCAGTCAGACTCAAGTTTGGAATACATACACACTCTAACCTCACCTTAATGTATTGTCTGAGCTGAGATGTCACCTTTTTATATAAAACCTTAAGTTATCCCAGAAATGTAACTCTGGGATTTACATATTAATGAATTAAAACCTGCAACCCATCCTAAAAGATGAAGGACTTAACAGCAATCTAGGTTGTTCATTATATTGCATCAGTGTATGACACTATGATCTTTTGCTATAAATTGTGTCCTATGTTCCTACTCCATTAGCTACTTGATGAAGGAACAACGCTCCAAAAGCTTGTACTCCCAAATAAACCTGTTGGACTATAATCTGGTATTGTGTGATTTTTAACTTTGTCAAGAGAGTCTAGAATAAGAAGGTTTAATCTCAGAATAAGAGTTTACCAATTTAAGACAGATATGCAGGGAAATCTCTTCACTCAGACAGTAGTAAATCTATAGAATTCATTACCGCAGACGTTTGTGTCATTCAGTATATTCAAGATTGAAATATGCTTTTAACCAGTAAGGGAATCAAGGTTTTGAATAATAGGCAGGAAAGTGGATTTGAACATTATCAGATCAGCCATGATCTCATTGGATGGTGGAGCAAATTCAATGTGTTGAATGCCTCACTTCTTATAATTTTATTATGGTGATCTCCAGCATGAATTCACATATAAGGAATTCACCTAAGTTAAAAAGCCTTTGCCATCTACAACCACTTCACCCTCCTTTAAGATGTGCCTTTAAACCAACCGCTTTGATTCAAGCTTGCTCAGCTGCGCTAAAGTTTTAAAACAATTGTGTGACCAGCCTTGAGACATCTTATGATGCTAAAAAGTACCAATAATTCAAAGTTATTGTCAAAGTTGTTGGATAGAATTCATGAAGGGAAAATACACACTTATAACAAACAAAAAAAATTGGTCACTTATAAATGCAGCAAATTATTTATCTAGAATCCTTCCCTGAACCTCTCTATCTCATGATCTTTCTCTTTATTCTAAGATGCTCCATAAAATCTATCACTTCGACCAAGTCTATTGGTTACAACTGTCTCAGTTTTGTTTCAGCCATCTTGCTACATTATAGATGCAAAAGTAAGCATCCCCAAGCGAGGTACACCAACTCAATTCCATGTCTTGCAAAAGGGTTCAAACATTAGAACATTTAGCTGATCTGTGGAAACAGTTCCCATGTAAATGCAACCCATCAGAAGGTTGGTGTTTTTTCAAGAAGTGGTGACAATTGATAAGGATCAAGAAAAAAATTAAACATTGCTGGTCTAAATGGGCAATGGTTTACGTTTTTATCAACTCTATTACCTTGATCATTGGCATTACATGTGGGTATGTTATACCATCTCATGGAAGATGCTGGCAAATAATAATCATATTCCGAACTGTACTGAAATCTAAATTCTCTGACACATGACAAAACACAGGTATCTCATGCAGTTTTAGGCAAGCTACATTCAACTATGTGCAAAGTTGTAGCAAACATGTCAGACAAAAAGTCAGAAACTCTGTTTTCCTCTCCACAGATTCTGTCACATCTGCTGAGTTTCTCTAGCATTCTGTGTTTGCTTCAGATTTCCAACATACATTCTGTTTGCATTTATTGTGTGCAAAGTAGTAATACATATGAAAATGCTACTGGAGAATGAAACTTGGTAAAGGCCAAATGGCAAGTATTTTGATTGTATCTTTCTGAAAATTACACATTCACTATCACTTGGTCTATACAGTTTGCAATACGAGCGTCAACATGTGCCAAGCAGAGCTCAGCCAGTCTGACAAGGCATTTTACATGCATTTCAGCCAAAATAAACAGTTGCAAAAATCAGCTGGCTGGAGGCTAGGGCCTATCCACATATAGATACTCTAAGAGAAGATACTCTAATCAGTCTCAAAACATCAAAAGAACTACTATCATACAATACAAAATATGAAACATAACTGAATCAGGTACAGTCACAGGTCTCAGAGAAGCAAAACAGACAGCCAATCTTATCTAGTACAATTTTCCACGCACTAAAAAGCCTCAAAACTTGAAATGCTGAATGCAATTCATTTTTAGATGGCTTCCAAATCTCAGAGATAAAGTCCAAATTACAAGTCCAGTATATGTTCTATGTTCTATGTTTTGTAGTCTTCAAAAAATGACATAATAAAAGTCAGTGAAATCTGAGAAACAAAGTATGTATAAGTGCCATCTAATTCAGCAGATCCGACCTTCAAATATCATGAAGAAATAGGTTTTCTAAAAAGTATCAGTCTTGGATAAATCAGATTACATATATAAAATTCAAGTAATCCTCCAAGCCAAGGAGCAACAGTTCAAAACAACTCAGTTCATTAAACTTGTATCTGGTAACATACATGTATTAAACACAGGAGTGTTTAATCATATCTGTATTTATTACAGTCATTCTTCTAAGATGCACAGTTATTGCTGACAGTTACTGTGATGCAAATTCAAATTTCTGCCAACATTATACAACTTAGGTGAAGAAAGTTATCCGATCAAAGTAATATTTCCAACTAAGCTATAACTTCTGATTTATCTTTAGCACAACAAATATAACCAAACACTGAATATTTGCCAATAGCATAATTTAGACTTTCTCTTGCTGCTAAACTGCTTTTGTCCTTGTCCATCTCCAGTTAAATCTTCCTTCTTAACATACAATTTGTGAAAATCAGCATTCTTGCCAAAACGATAATCCTCAACTAATCTATGCATCTTTGAAGAAAGGTATAATTTCCCACACAAAATCAAAACCCAGAACTGACAAATGACTCACTTAAATGAAATACATTCCTTGGACTCCAGGTTAGTCTCAAAGTAAAGACCCAGCCCTCTCACTTTGAAGCTGACAGTTCTGATGAGAATTCTGCCTATTTATTCCTGCCTGCTACACCATGCCAATAACAATTCACTCTTATTTATCCTTATAATGGTGGTTTCAGAGTGTCTCCTTATCCGTTTATAAATGCAAAGTACACTTGGGCCCAGTTTTTTTCATTGACTCTGTCAACACTTGGCAATGACCTCCAACATAACTATGGAAGCTCCATCTCACAACCACTAATGTGGTATTCACAAATAAGTAGTCAAGTAATAAATCATGTGTTACATATTTGACTGAATACAGTGAGCTCAGAAATGAAAACTCCGAGACTATATTATAGAACCTTGAGGTTAGGATAAGACTGATGGTGGGAAAAAAAAGATGTAATTTTGGTAACCCCCCAACTCCCTACAGCATAACGACTTCCCAATGTGCTGATGGTATAGTGTGTGGGGTGCAGTGACTGGGACTCAAAAAGTGAGTAGAGTGTGGGAATACTCAGGCTCAGAAATATAGGAGGGAGGAAACTGAGACAGCAGGGGAATAGGGCCCAAGACACAGGTGGGAGGGGTGGGAATAGGGGCCACGGGTCAGGCGATGGAGACAAGGACGGAGGCTCCGATGGTGGGCACGGAGGTTCACGTGGGACCTGTGTTGAGATGATTCAACAGATATTATCGGTTCTTAAAATTTGCAAAATTTGCAAATATCATTAACCTTGAAATTGATGACAACTGGTTTGCTCTCACCAGTCACATTTCATTCAATTGAATGATTTAACTTTCCAAGTTGGACAGTCATTGCAGATTCTTTCAGAAACAATGACATCTTTGCAAAAACAAAGTCAGTCATCATTCTGCTTATCATCATTGGGCATAATTTTATAATTCTGCCCTGCAGCTGCACTTCTATCATGGGGGCTGGTTCATATCAAAGGGTGGGGAAGATTCAGCTTCACATCAGGGGGTAGGGGAGACTGAGGTTGACATTGAGGGAGTGGGGGAG
>NC_057728.1:49029360-49030617 GCF_004010195.1 Chiloscyllium plagiosum
AAATACCCCCAGTGTCAGAGGGGGGAGTGAGGGAAATACCACCCAGTGACAGAGGGGGGAATGAGGAAAATACCCCCAGTGTCAGAGGGGGAGTGAGGGAAATACCACCCAGTGACAGAGAGGGAGTGAGGGAAATACAACCCAGTGACGGGTGGGGGAGTAAGGAATACCCCCAGTGACAGAGGGGGGAGTGAGGGAAACACTAAGAGTAATGCTAAGTCTTCCCTAGTGACAGAGTCAATGTTTTGTCACTGTCTCTCAATTCTACTTCAGGGCCATCTCACCTGGCCATGTGTGATGCAGTTAAAATACTTCCCAGCTTGCATCAATGGCTGAAAGCTTATTTTCTGTTGAAGTTGTTGGTGAACATCTTCAAGGCAATAAAGATTCAGTTTAGAAGTGAAATTCCTGCTGAATGTATTTTGTCATGCAGATTGGCATTGAGTCAAAAACAACACTCCTAGGTTAAACGTAGAAAGAATTGTCAGGTTATTGGGTTGAAATCAGAGAATTTCCACTCTGGAACAATATTTTGTAGTTCAGCATTTATTACTGGTTAGTTCAATGTAGTAATGAGATGTTCTTCTTGTCCCTCAAGAAAAATACCTTGCTCACACTTGATGTCTGCCCTCACATATTAGAATGACTATTTGTGTATGTGGGGATTGGAGGCATATCTGAGATGATTCAATGTTTGCTAAAGAGGGAGCAATATAAAATCAAAATATTTAAAAACATTTTTGGAATGTATGAAGACTTATTTCAAAAAGGAGTTTATAGTTCCAATTTCATCAGCCCAAAAACAACACATCTGAACTGTTAAATGAACATGTTTAAGTCAGATGATAATTAGAGTCATAGAGATGTACAGCACGGAAACAGACCCTTCAGTCCAACTCATCCATGCTAACCAGATATCCTAACCTAATAGACAACAGACAATAGGTGCATGAGTAGGCCATTCTGCCCTTCGAGCCTGTACCACCATTCAATATGATCATGGCTGATCATCCTTAATCAGTATCCTGTTCCTGCCTTATCTCCATAACCCTTGATTCCACAATCCTTGAGAGCTCTATCCAACTCTTTCTTAAATGAATCCAGAGACTGGGCCTCCATTGTCCTCTGGGACAGAGCATTCCACACAGTCACCACTCTCTGGGTGAAGAAGTTTCTCCTCATCTCTGTCCTAAATGGTCTACCCCTTATTTTTAAGCTGTGTCCTCTGGTTCGACACTCACCCATCAGCGGAAACAT
>NC_057728.1:49031377-49055486 GCF_004010195.1 Chiloscyllium plagiosum
AGAGGATTAGTCAAGCATGATTTCCCCTTCATAAATCCATGCTGCCTCTGACCTATCCTGTTACTACTATCCAGATGTGTCGTAATTTCATCCTTTATAATAGACTCCAGCATCTTTCCCACCACTGAGGTCAGACTAACTGGTCTATAATTTCCTGCTTTCTCTCTCCCACCTTTCTTAAAAAGTGGTACAATATTAGCCATCCTCCAATCCGCAGGAACTGATCCCGAATCTATCGAACTCTGGAAAATAATCACCAATGCATCCACAATTTCTCGAGCCACCTCCTTCAGTACCCTGGGATGTAGACCATCAGGCCCCGGGGACTTATCAACCTTCAGACCTAACAGTCTCTCTCCAACACCAATTCCTGGCAAATATAAATTCCCTTCAGTTCAGATCCTTCAGCCACTGTTACCTCAGGGAGATTGCTTGTGTCTTCCCCAGTGAACACAGATCTGAAGTACCAATTCAATTCTTCTGCCATTTCTTTGCTCCCCATAATATATTCCCCTGTTTCTGTCTTCAAGGGCCCAATTTTAGTCTTAACCATTTTTTTGCCTTTCACATACCTAAAAAAACTTTTACTATCCTCTTTATATTATTGGCCGGTTTACTTTCGTACCTCATTTTTTTCTCTGCATATTTCCTTTTTAGTAATCTATTCCCATTTGCCAGCACTTGGACCCTATCCCTCTAAACCCTTCCTATTCATATTCCCATCCAGAAGGCTTTTAAATGCTGTAATTTTACCAGCCTCCACCACCTCCTCTGGCCACTCATTCCATACAAGCACCACCCTCTGCACAACAAAGCTGCCTCTTAGATCCCTTTTAAATCTTTCCCCTCTCACCTTAAACCTAAGCCTCTAGTTTTGGACTCCTCCACCCTGGGGAAAAGACCTTGTTTATTTACCCTATCCATGCCCCTCATGATTTTATAAATCTCTATAAGGTCAGCTGTCAGCCTCCGACGCTCCAGGGAAAATAGCCCCAACCTATTCAGCCTCTCCCTATAGCTAAACCCTCCAACAATGGCAACATCTTTGTAAATCTTTTCTGAACCCGTTCAAGTTTCACAATATCCTTGCAATAGCAGGTAGACCAGAACTGAATGCAGTATTCCAAAAGTGGCCTGACCAATGTCCTGTACAGCAGCAACATGACCTCCCAAATCCTATACTCAATGCAAAGACCAATAAATACCAAACACCTTCTTCACTATCCTATCTTCCTGGGACTCCACTTTCAAGGAACTATGAACCTGCACTCCAAGGTCTCTGTTCAGCAACACTCCACTGGACCTTACCATTCAATGTATAAGTCCTGCCCTGATTTGCCTTTGAAGCAATAGTCCTATGTTAGACTACAATTTTTAAAAATAATTCATTCACAGGATGTGGGCATTACTGGCAAGACAGCATTCATTGCCCATCTTTAATTATCCTGAGGTTAGTTAACAGTCAGCCTCGTTTCTGTGGGTCTGGAGTCACATGTAGTCCATACCAGGTAAGGACAGCAGTTTCCTTTCCTAAAAGACAGTAGTGAACTAGATGGCTGTTCCCCAGCAATCAACAATGGTTTCTCTGGTTATCTTAATTCCAGACTTTTTAAAACTTGAATTCAAATTCCACTCCGAAGAGCAACCCACCCAGACCCATTCCCCTACATTTACCCCTTCAGCTAACACTACAGGCAATTTAGCATGGCCAATTCACCTAACCTGCACATTTTTTGGACAGTGGGAGGAAACCCACACAGACATGGGGAGAATGTGCAAACTCCACACAGACGGTTGCCTGAGGTGGGAATTGAACCCAGGTCCCCAGCATGTGAAACTCCATTAGGAAACCAAAATAACCAAATTTACTGATTGATTCTACTTTTTGAAGGTTTTACTTTAAGATGACTCAAAACCAACACAAATTACACAAGAATGAGCAAACTATTTATACTTCAATAAAAATTGTATATTTCCCATTATCAATAAATATGTATCTTATGTAACCATAAGCATTCATATCATTTCCTGCTCAAATGAGGCATGACATAGCTACACAATTTCTCAATATGCTGTTCTTTATTCAGTGGGCGGCACGGTGGCACAGTGGTTAGCACTGCTGCCTCACAGCGCCAGAGACCCGGGTTCAATTCCTGCCTCAGGCGACTGACTGTGTGGAGTTTGCACGTTCTCCCCGTGTCTGCGTGGGTTTCCTCCGGGTGCTCCGGTTTCCTCCCACAGTCCAAAGATGTGCAGGGTCAGGTGAATTGGCCATACTAAATTGCCCGTAGTGTTAGGTAAGGGGTAAATGTAGGGGTATGGGTGGGTTTCGCTTTGGCGGGTCGGTGTGGACTTGTTGGGCCGAAGGGCCTGTTTCCACACTGTAATGTAATCTAATCTAATCTAATCTATTCGTGCAGGGTAAGTCGGGAATCCTACTGATAAAGGTGTTCACCTTCAAGTTTCATGGATATGATTATCATCAGCAAGGCATGCTTCTACAAAATCCCTCTCCCTTGGGCACAGCAGGTCGGATGGTGTAGCTTTCTAAAGTTCGTTTTCAAGCAGCTGACCATGAACACTCCATGAAAACACCAAACACCTTTGGGCCATTTCTGCAAAAGCAACAAGCTCTTTAGTGGCTCCTAAGGATTCACAGCTTTGCAGGTTAGATCATTTTAGCAAGATCATGCATTGCCTCCAAGAACTCCTGACCCGTTTTCTGTCAAACAGAAAAACTGACCTATTCCAGAGCTTTTTTGTTTCACCTCATCAAAAGAATGCTTTATATTTCTCTGACTTTGCACCTGTGCACTGATCACCATGACCTTCCTCACCAGAATCCCCTCTTCCCCCCTGCTCCTCTGCTTTTAGATCTTTGTTCCTGACCACCACACAGCTTCTTTCTTAACTCCCTGTTTGTACTAGATTCAAGTCAGTCATTGTCACATCATGTGGATGAATATTTCTTATTATCCTAAAGGCTGACAATTGATCCCTTTAGAAATAATGTAAATTCCTAAAAATCCTTTTCAAACATTTCATTAAAAATAATTACAGATTTTACAGAATCTGCTGACTGGGCCATGTTCAAACAGTCCGCAGGTACCTTGGACGAGTATACCACCACCATCACAGACTTTATCAGCAAGTGTGTGGAGTACTGTATACAGCGTAAGTCAATCCGGTGTTCCCCAACAGAAAACTCTGGATGAATCAGGACATACAGAACCTGCTAAAAACTAGACGTGAGGCCTTCAGATCAAAAGGCCCACTCAAATGTAAGGAATCCAAGTATGACCTTTGCAGAGCCATTAAGACATCCAAGGACCAATACCCGATCCAAACTAGAGACCCAGACAGATACACATCGACAATGGCAAGGACTGAATGACATCACAGGTTCTAAAAAGAAACAGTGCAAGATAGCAGACGATGACAGATCCCTCCCAGATCGTCTCAACACCATCTATGCTCACTTTGAGATCCTGACGAATCTATGCCGACAATCATCACAATAAAGGTCAGATCAGTTTTCCTTCGTGTGAATCCAAATGATGGGACCAGACGGAGTACCAGGCCCTGTACTCAAAACACACACAGATCAACTGGCAGAGGTCTTCTCGGACATCTTCAACCTCTCCCCGTAGCAGGCCACTGTCCTTGCCAGTTTCAAGAGGGCCCACATCATCCCTGTGCCTAAGAAGGCTTATGCAGCACGTCTCAATGGCCAATGGCCCTAACTTGCTTTGAAAGGCTGGTCATGGCATTAATCAACTCCAGCCTACCCACTACTCTTGACCCACTCCAAATTGCCTATCGCACCAACAGATCCATGTCAGATGCCATATCACTTGCCCTTCACTCCTCCCTAGAACATCTTGGCACCATGAACAGCTACGTAAGAATCCTACTTATTGACCACAATTCAGCCTTCAAACTATTATCCATCGAGACTGATTACTTAGTGATCTCGGACTAAGCCCCACTCTCTGCAACTGGATCTTCAGTTTCCTGACCCACAGGCCACAATCAGTGAAGATTGGGGACAATATTTAATCTTCACTAACACTCAACACTGGAGCCCCCGAGGGGTGTATACTCAGCCCCCTACTATACTCGCTGTATACCCATCACTGTGTTACCAAATACCAGACTAATGCCATTTACAAGTTTGCTGATGACACCGCCACAATCGGTCAAATCTCAGATGGCGACAAAACAGATTATAGACGGAAGGTGGAAGAACTGGAAAAATGGTGCATTGAGAACAACCTAGCTCTCAATGCCAGCAAAACCAAGGAACTCATTACTGACTTTCGGCAGGATGTTACTCATGCCCCCCCCCTTCACATGAACAGCACAGAGGTGGAACGAGTGGAGAGTGTCAAGCTCCTGGGAATGGTCATTCACAACAAACTTTCTTGGACTCTTCATGTGGCCACACTGGTTACAAAGGCCCAACGACGTCTTCTTCTTCAGGCAGCTGAGGAAATTTGGCATGACGGCGAATACCCATACCAACATTTATAGGTGCGCCATCGAGAGCATTCTATCTGGATGTATCACTACCTGGTATGGCAACTATATCATTCAAGATCAGAAACAGTTACAGAGAGGGGTGAACTCAGCTTGGACAACCACAAAGGCCAACCTTCCATCTTTAGAATCAATCTACCAGACCCGCATTCAAGGAAAGGCCGCCAGCATTCTTAAAGATCCATCCCACCCTGGCAATGTTTTTCTACAACCTCTACCATCGGGGAGAAGGTACAGAAGCCTGAACACACAGTTTATACCCTACTGTTGTTAGAATACTGAATGGATTCACAAACTCTTAACATTCACCTGTACCTGTGTTTTTGCCACTGTTTACCCATTATTTATTTATCTATGCTACGTAACTCTGTGATCTGCCTGAATTGCTCACAAGACAAAGGTTTTTCACTGTGCCTCAGTACACATGACAATAAATTCAATTCAATTCACCTGAAGAAATTACAAATTTTATTTGCTATACTGCTTCCAACCTCAAATGTCATCTTTAAAGAAATAGAAATACTTTCTTAATTCATGTTATGCTTAGGTACAAAATATTTTCTAATCAACTGTTCAGGGATGTTATTATACACCTCTAGAGCAGCTGGGACTTGAATCTAAGCCACTCGGCTCAAAGGGACACTACAACATATGCTGGCTTCGGTGATCTGGATTAGTACTCAGCCTTTGCACTGCTGGCTTTCAGTCTACTGGGATTGATGGCATATAAATCTCCTCTTAGCTTTAGGACCCCTACAAAAAATTAAATTTGAGCAGAGTGAGTTAACTTAGGTAAAGATGAACCTCAGCCTCAAATCATCCATCATGGCCTACAGTTGACAATCTTATTGGGTTGCTTGTGAGAGTATTGCTGTTGAGTTCAGATACTGTTCAAGTGGTGTGAGAGGCGAAGGAATCTTTCTCCTGCACGTAGCTTTGCAATACCTGGCTGACAGTATTGTGTACGTGTCCAAAAAGGATATCCCTCACCATACATAAGAATACAGGAAATAGGAGCAGGAGTAGGCATCTGGCCCCTCAAGCCTATTCCACCATTCTTTTCATGGACTCCGCTCCACTTACCCACTTGCTCACCATAACCCGGAATTCCTTTACACTTCAAAATCTATCTATCTATGCCTTAAAAACATGTCATGAGGTTGCCTCAACTGCTTTACGGGGCAGGGAATCCACAGATTCACAACCCTTTGGGTGAAGAAGTTTATCCTCAATTCAGTCCGAAATCTGCTTTCCCTTCTTTTGAAGCTGTTCCCCCTCGTTCTAGTTTCACTCACCAGTGAAAACAATCTCCCTGCTTCAATCTTATCTATTTCCTTCATAAATGTATGTTTTGATAAGATTTCCCCCTCATTCTTCTAAATTTCAACAAACGTAGTCCCAGTCTACTCAATCTCCCTTCAAAAGCCACCTCTTTCAATTCTGGAATCAAACAATTTTTAAATTTAATTCAAAGGTTTTGCAATGCACAATTTTTGTAACGACACTGGGGAAATCTTGACTTTGTAAAATTAAGAGATCACTTAGTGCTTCATTCTTAACAACCAAGAATAGTGCATTGTTACTCCTTTTCTCTTGTTTCAATAGTTCTGTTTGTTGCCATTTTTGTATTCTGCTCAGATTCTCAACTTCTGTCTTAAAGAGAACCCACCAAAACTGTCACAGTTGAAATATCAGGGTTAGAATGATGCTGAAAAAGGACAGATCAGGCAGCATCCGAGGAGCAGGAAAATCGACGTTTCATCAGGGTTGCCTGAAACGTCGATTTTCTTGCTCCTGGGATGCTGCCTGACCTGCTGTGCTTTTCCAGCGCCACTCTAATCTAGACTCTCATCTCCAGCATCTGCAGTACACACTTCATGACAGTTGAAGTACCAACAAGTCCAAAATGGTCAAATTGCCATTGGACCTGCATCAATGTTTGAAAGGCAAAGAGTTGAAGATCCATCACCAATAAAAATCACACAGCGAGAACTTTGGAAACTACTTTTCATCAATCAACATTGGAAAGAAAACAACACCCTCTGGTGACAAATTCAGACTGCCATAATCTCCAATATTGAGGATCAAAGGGAAATAGCTGCTATTTGATGGCCCCTAGTGGTTAATATTGTAACTGCGTATTAGTCTTTATGCACAAAAAGTTTGGAGATAGGGATTTCATGATGATCAAAAGTGAAAAATCAAGAATAAATGTAAAAGAATTGTATAACTAATTCTGTAACATGATTTTAATGACATCTGAATGACTGATATGAAATGTTACATAATCATTTCCCAAGTATAGCTGCTTTCTATTTTTGAAATACAAACCTTTGAAACTTTCAAAACAATGTTAACTAATTTGATCATCCATATTTGAAACAAAGTTTCTTTTTTGCTTTTATTTGAAGAGTAAATTATACCAAACATCAGACTAATCAAGATTGTATGGATTCAATACAAAACTGGGTGTTGTATTTAATGGGAATATTTTATAAACCTTTCTTGAAACTCAGCCATTTCAGAGTTGCCTCTATTATCCATATTGAGGTTCAGCAATCAAAATACCAATCACTGAGAAATATAAAATATGAACAATTTTATGCAGTTTTTGCAATAACTGCCAGTGGGTCTTTAGTCATATGAAATGGCTAAGCTAATCATTGTATATTAAAACACTTTCCAATTTAACATCAAATCAAATACATTTATCAATTTGGCCCAAACAATATAGTAGTGTTGCAGTGATCATATTCAACTAGTAATCTAAAAGTCCAGGCTAATGCTTTAGGGACATGGGTTCAAATCTCATAAAAGCATTGGGTGGTATTTAAATTCAACTGGTAAACCTGAAATTAAAATCCACTGTCAGTGACAAAGAGCAGGATAATCATGATTGGTTTTGGTTCTTAGTGTTCTTCCATGAAATGGTGTAGTTCAAGGGCAATTAGAGACACGCAACAAATGCTAGTCTTGCCAGCAACACCCATACCCCATCAAAGAAAAACAAGTTTAAAATAACTATACTGCCTTACAAATAAGTGAGATCATGTTAAATAAAACTATTTGGTCCGAAGTACTGGAATTTGAAAAGAAGTTATCAATAGAATTTACATAATTAGCTAATCAATTCCAGTGAAAATACATTTATCTATCAGACATCCAGGCCTAATCTTTCATAGAACATAACAGCGCAGTACAGGACCTCGATGTTGCACCAACCTATGGAACCAATCTGAAGCCTACACTATTCCATTCTCGTCCATATGCCTATCCAATGACTATTTAAATGCACTTAAAGTTAGCAAGTCTATTACTGTTGCCGGTAGTGCGTTCCACAGCCCTACTACTCAGAGTAAAGAAAATACCTCTGACATCTGTCCTACATCTATCACCCCTCAATTTAAAGCTATGTCCCCACTGTGCTAGCCATCGCCATCCGCAGAAAAAGCTCTGTCTGACCTATCTAACTCAATGATTATCTTATATGTCACAATTAAGTCACCTCTCAACCTTGTTCCCTCTAACAAAAACAGCCTCAAGTCCCTCAGCCTTTCCCCATAAGACCTTCCCTCCAGACCAGGCAACATCCTAGTAAATCTCCTCTGAATCCTTTCCAAAGCGTCCACATCCTTCCTATAGTGCAGTGACCAGAACAGTATGCAATACACCAAATATGGCCACTCCAGAGTTTTGTATACCTGAAGCATGATCTCCTGTTCTGAAACTCAATCCCTCGACCAATAAAAGCTAACACATTGTATGTCTTCTTAACAACCCTACCAACCTGGGTGGCAACTTTCAAGAATCTATGTACTTGGACATCAAGATATCTGCTCATCTACACTAACAAGAATCTTACTATTAGCCCAGTACTCTGCATTCCTGTTACTCCTTCCAAAGTGAATCACCTCTCACTTTTCTGCATTAAACTCCATTTTGCCACCTCACAACCCAGCTCTGCAGCTTATTGATGTCTCTCTGTAACCTACATCGGTCGTCACTATTCACAACTCTACTAACCTTAGTGTCATCCACAAATTTACTAACCCACCCTTCTATGCCCTCATCCAGGTCATTTATAAAAATGATAAATAACAGTGGACGCAAAACAGAGCCTTGCAGTAGGAGAAAGTGAGGACTGCAGATGCTGGAGATCAGAGCTGAAAATGTGTTGCTGGAAAAGCGCAGCAGGTCAGGCAGCATCCAAGGAGCAGGAGAATCAACATTTCGGGCATGAGCCCTTCTTCAGGAAGCCTGAAGAAGGGATCATGCCCGAAACGTCGATTCTCCAGATCCTTGCAGTATCCCACTAGTAACTGAATTCCAAGATGAATATTTCCCATCAACCACCACCCTGTCTTCTTTCAGCTAGGAGAAAGTGGTGAAAAACGTGTGTGGAAAAGCGCAGCAGGTCAGGCAGCATCAAAGGAGCAGGAGAATCGACGTTTCGGGCATAAGCCCTTCTTTCAGCTAGCCAATTTCTGATCCAAACCGCTAAATCAACCTCAATCCCATGCCTTCGTATTTTGTGTAATAGCCTACCGTGGAGAATCTTACCAAACGCCTTACTGAAACCCATTTACACCACATCAATTGCTTTACCCTCATCCAACTGTTTGGTTACTTCTCAAAGAACTCAATAAGGCTTGAGGCATGACCCACCCTTCACAAAACCGTGTTGACTATCCCTAATTAACTTATTCATCTCAAGATCATTATGAGTTCGATCTCTTATGACCCTTTTGAAAACTTTACCCACAACTGAAGTAAGGCTCACAGGTCTATAATTACCAGGGTTGTCTCTACTCCCCTTCTTGAATAAGGGAACATTTGCTATCCTCCAATCTTCTGGCACTATTCCTGTAGACAATGAGTACATAAACATCAAAGCCAAAGACTAGACAATCTCCTCCCTGGCTTCCCAGAGAATCCTAGGATAAATTCCATCTGGCCCAAGGGATTTATCTGGTTTTACACTTTCCAGAATTGCTAACACCTCCTTCTTATGGACTTCCATCCCATCTAGTCTAGTAACCTGTATATCAGTATTCTCCTTGACCATATTGTCTTTTTCTAGTGTGAATACGGATGAGAAGTATTTATTTAGTGCTTCCCCCATTTCCTCTGGCTCCACACACAACTTCCCACTACTACGCTTGATTGGCCCTTATCTTATCCCAGTCATTCTTTTATCCCTTATATATCTATAGAAAGCCTTAGGGTTTTCCCTGACTTCTCATGTCCCCTCCTGACTCTTCTTAGCTCTCTCATTAGGTATTTCCTGCTAACCTGTAACTCTCAAGCACTCTAACTGAGCCATCACATCTCTTCCTAACATAAGCCTTCTTCCTCATTCCCAACGTCTAGGTTCAAATTTGAATATCACCTTTGAGAAATTATTTTGTACAATATCTATGGTGAGCAGCAGGGAGTAAAAGGACATGTACCCAACAAAACGTGACAGAGAGCAGTACAATGTTTCAGTCGTTTAGCAAGTTTTATCCAACTTTCTCATCCTATCAAATTATTGCTTAACTATTTGTTTGATTCTACCAAACATAAACCTACAGAAACCTTTATGTGGGATGGTAAGAGGAATATGCTAATGGACAAAAATTCAGAGTCTTGGACTAATAATCTGTGCACAGGTATTCAAAACCCCCCCATGAAAATCAACTGTAACCGAGTTGGTCGCACAATTGTCGTTGAATCAAGTGTGAACTGAAGTTTGTCTCCAGGATTAGGCACAATATTTCGGGCTGCCACAGCCAGGGCAGCAGAGAGGCACTGTGGATGAGACATTAATCTGATGATTTTAAATGCAGATGGAAAGAGATCCAGCACCCTATTTCTCAGAGTTATCCTTTGCTGATTTTTCTTTTTATTGGCCAAAATGCAATCAAACAGCAGTGGAAAGAGATTATTTGATAATAATCAGATAGCTGCTGTTTGTCAGGGATCTCGGACTACAAATTGGTTGTTGGGTTTCCCACACAATATACAGCAACTACATTTCAAAAGTACTTCATTGGCTATGAATTGCTTTCAGAATGTCCTGAGGTCATGAAAGGTATCAAATAAAATCTTTTATAGCCACTAGGGAGTGGAAATAAGTCTAGAGATACAAAAGTTAGCATCAGTAACCATGAAATTGCCAGACAGTCTTAAAAGCCTATTTGAATTTTCTACCCACCCTCAAGTGCTAGTATGTCTGGCTGACTTGCTCCTTCAATCCCACAGAAGTGTGTTTGCCCCTTAATATCTCTGTGAACTGGTCTTGTAAGGTACTTTGTTGCACAGGAATGAGTAATAGCGATCTAATGATGCCCGCGTCCCATAACTAAATTAAAATAATTAAAATGTTTGGATAGTAAGACAAGAGAATATTTTAACATTAGATCTCATGAGTTTAAGGTCCATGTTTATGAATAGCAATATACCGAAAAGAACAGCTTTCATGAGAAGTACGACTGCAGTTTGGTTATTTAGTTTGTTTCAAAACAGAAAATGGGAATGCATCAGCTTGGTTTAATGTAATTCCCTGGCCCTAAACTGCAATGTGCACAGGAGATCCATAAATCAAGCTATCACTGCTAGCATTTGGAAACAATATATAATATATGTTCTTATTTTCTAGAGGGGTTTGGCTTGAAAATCAGCAATTCCAAGAAAAGGCTCTGGTAATCTCAGGAATCCAGGAATTTATGGACAAAAACAGAATCGTGGTCAATCTAATTCACCTTCCATTCTGTTTTTATTTGCCTAATATGTTAATCAAGTTTGTTGAATAATCATTGCTGTCAATCAGTATAATGCACACCTGTTCATGACACAGGGATAAACCAAGAGTTGGGAAGCTTTGGGCACTACTGATCCAAATGGTACCCATTCCTCAAACTTCTTACACTTCCCACATTATGTCCCACGTCCTGCCCTAAATCTTTCATACTGCCTTTCAAATCTTTACACCATTCAAATGCATCTCCTGAAGTACTCTTCTCCACAGTACTTACTTGACATTAATTTTTAATTCACCCCATTCAAACGTAAGCTATGTTCTCTGCTTTAACTGTTCTGGACAAAGTGAAATAATTTCTCATGAACAACATTATTGATTTTCTTCAGAATCCTAAAAGGACAGCAATCATATAACAGCTCAACCTCCTTTTTTTTCTAGGGTGAGAAAGGCTAATTAACATAATTGTTATTCATAACTTCCCATTCTCGTCACATTTTTCCGCTGCACCCTTCCTGCACATGCAGTATCCTTTTTAACGTGCAGCATTCTAAGTGAGCTCACATAAACGATTTATAAGTGCAGGATTAGCTAATTATTTCAGCTCTATATCAATCTTTTAAACATATCACCATCTAAATGTGACTTGCTAGTGCTAGATCATCTTGTACAACCCTGCAGCCAAACACTTCTTTTCACATTGTGATCGGATTCTGATATATTGTAAGCTATCCCTACTTTGGTCCACTTATCTGCAGCAAGCTGAATCCAGAGCAACAAAATTAATTTTCTCTCAGACACCAAACTGGCACTTGCGTGACAGTCAGCAGCATTACGTGATTCAAAATAAAATTAAAATTTCCTTAAATAATCAAATTAATATTCAACAACTGCTTGTTAAGCACTCTTACTTGAAGGTCTGGGCACAATCTTTGGTAATGTGTTATAGAGTTGGGGTGGTGGGGATTTTCCTTTTAAAACCTTATTTGTGAAGAAACACAATGTGAGCATTAATTACTGAAAAAACCTAGCATAAGGTTTCCCACCAACTCAAAATAAAGCAGAACTGTTGTATAGTTTTGTAATATCTTAGTCGTAAAACTACACAGCTCATAAAAATATTAGGTTTAAAAGTGTTATAAAGCATTATTAAGCTTCAATTCTTTCCTAATACCATTTTAATGGATTCTTACAGCACTGCAGGATTAAAGAAAAAAAGTCATTTATTTAGACATGTGCTTTAAAAATTAAACACCTGAAGTATAAAGCATAAATATGCTTACACAGAAAGTTCATATAAAAAACAGCCACATCCATTCCCTTCACTTCACTGTTGGACAACACAGTTTGGAACACTAGTAAGCCTGTTCAAGATGGGACTCTCAACTTAGATGTAAGCAAGCTCAGTTCAAATTAAAACAAACCGATTGAATAACGTGACTTCCAGTCATCAAGCTTTTGCTTTATACAGAGCAAAACTGCTGTCAGCAAATGTTTCAAGCTTTTCTCAGAAGATTTCCAGTTAACTTAGTGGATAGTTAAGCTTCCTTTCCCTGATCATCATCTTCTATCTTTTTGATTTCACTCTTTAAATAGTTGATGGCTTCCCGACTTGCTTTCAATCTTTCTTTAAACTCTGCAATTTCAAAGCTGGTCTTCTTCTTGGCAGCTTCCAGCTTTTCCCTGGTTTTCACCTCAAGCTCTGCAACTAGAAAACAAACAGTTTTACAGAATATATATGTTTATAATAAATTTTACTATCAAATTTACATTACTTTCCACATTTCATTTTTGTATAGAACTGCTGACAGTCACAAAACTGCCTGGCTGCCTTTATATTCTGAAGATCCTTTATCAATAACATTGAATTTTTGCATGAATTACACCTTGGAAATGAATTTTGGAGTTGGATTTCATTTACCTAAGGAGAGGTTTTAAAATATAATCCAGAACTGAATCAAGAAGTGCTAATAGCTGAAAACGGATGATTATTAGAATTTACAAAAACATACTGATGCATACACCACCTTTTAATGATTCTCAAATTTAACTTCTTTTTGCGGCAATATTAAGACACAGCTGTACTCTTCAGCTGAACCAGCAAGAAGGTGCTCCTTCCTAGCTCGCTGAATAAAATGACCATCTCAATCGTGTCATATCCTATCATTATGGTGGGGAGCACTGAAAATAAACATAACTTAAAGAGGGACAGGAAGGAAGAAAAGGAGAAGAAAATGTACTCTATGCAACTATAACAATAACTACAATATAATCAAAGTCAATTACCGCTAATGCATTCCTAGCTGCAATTAATAAATCTATCACATGAGGTGTAATGGAGTAATTCCTACATTCACAGCCCTCGATTAAATCTCATGTGCATTTGGAAGTAGGAGATGTGTACGTGTCTCAATACCAGAGTTGGGGAGCAGGATAGCCTGCAGGGTCTCCACTGCTGACTCCTATTCCCTTGTGTGGATTTCAGTTGAGTACAGAGTTGACCTTGGCCAAGGCACCACTTACACAGTTAGCTTGTCTAAATTCACATTTAAAGGGCTAAGTTAGTGGGTGATTGGCAAATGGCCACTACTTGTTGTGAACCATTACTTCTGCAGGATTTGCATCTGGCAAGAGATGAATATCTTTCACATCCCCAGCACATGACAAAGTGCTTTTCTTATTGTGGGAAATAAGTTACTTTTGAAGAAGACATGATTATATAGGGAACAATAACAAACATTTTTAAGCAGCAAGGTCCAATGAAAAAGAGCAATTGTGTTAAAATGACTAGTTAATAGTTGCCATTACAAACCAAAAGCTGAAAAGTGGAATAAGGCTAGAAAAGACCATTAATGGCTGGGACATTGAATCAAATAGCATCCTTCTGTGCTGCAAATCTTTCCATGTAATTTGAATTAAACATTGGTCAACATACCTAGAAGACTTGCAGCTCTCTTTCAATTAATGGATCAGGAACTTTTTCATCCACCTAAACAGTCAGGGTTTCAATCCAATGTCTCATCTACAAACTGGTACCTCTGAAAGCTTAGCGCTAGCGGCACTGTATTGAAGTATCAGCCCATATAATATGTTTATAATCTGGAAGGAAATCTGACTAATCTGATTACTTTTGATGCTGATTTATGCGATCAGTTAGCGAATTTTGAGAAGTTTTGTAGCTCAGGCTGAGGTTCTGGATGTAGATTTGCTTGCTGAACTGGAAAGTTTGTTTTCAGACGTTTCATCACCATACTAGGTATTATCAGTATGCCTCCGGAACAAGCGGTGGTGGCATGGCCCACTTTCTCTTTGTGTGTTTAGGTTTCCTTGGGTTAGTGATGTCATTTTCTGTGGTGATGTCATTTCCTGTTCTTTTTCTCAGTGTGGTGGTAAATGGGATCCAGGTCAATGTGTTTGTTGATACAGTCCTAGTTGGAATGCCATGCTGAGGAATTCTCGTGCGTGTCTCTGTTTGGCTTGACCTGGGATGGATGTGTTGTCCCAGTCGAAGTGGTCTCCTTCCTCATCTGTACGTAAGGATACTAGTGAGAGTGGGTCATGTCTTTTTGTGGCTAGTTGATGTTCATGTATCCTGGTGGCTAGTTTCCTAAAAGCATGGCATTCCAACCGAACTCTACCAACAAACACATTGACTTGGATCCCATTTACCACCCCCGAGAAAAATATCAGAAAATGATGTCACCACAGGAAATGACATCACCAACGCAAGGAAACCTAAACATATAAATAGAAAGCGGGCCATGCCACCAGCATTTCATCCAGAGGCTCACTGATGATGTTACCTAGTATGGTGACAAAACATCTGAAAATGAACCTTCCAGCTCAGCAAGCAAACCCACATCCATGCTATCAGTGCTCCTGCATTGCTGGCCATAAAACGTCCAAGTGAGATATGGTCTTTCTATTAAACTGTTTGCATTATTTGTTTTCCTCATTTGCAATAGTTTGATAGTGTATATCCAAAATACAATTACTGTACAATGCCAATCATTTCCAACCATTTGATACAGACAGTTCTATCTACAAACATCTTTTAACATGTGACATTCAGGAAGTACATTACACAAGTAGCATTTTGAAAAAAACTTCATGAAGCACTTCAGTATATACAGAAGTTTTGAAAGGCACTACATGAATCCTTTTTCTTTTACTGTCAATTGTTACTAAAGGAAACAAATGATCATAATCACTTTTTAGAATGACATAAATGCACTTTCCATGTGACTTAACTATAAAGATATATCAATAAGATCTTACACTCCGTTTCATGTTTGTAGGCTCCAAGTGTCAATTGTCGAGATGTTGTCAACAGTTGTTGCATCATTGCAGTAGGATCTTGGAAAATCTAGATCCAAAAATAGGCAAACAGCAAATCAGGTTATTTTGCTGTCTCTGCATGTTTAAAAAGTGTCCACATTTGTCTATCTTTGTGGTCACCTAAAAAGATTTATTGTGCAAAAGATTCTGTTCTGTTCTTCTGAGTTACATTATTTTGGAAGAATGTATAAGGTCACTCAGTCCAAGCCTGAAATCTACTGGATTGAAACATTCAACATACAGAGCAAAATGATAAAACTGAACTTAACCTCAATTCTACATTCCTGCATACCCCTGACAAATCTTTCATTCCCATGGGAATAAAAAAATCTATCTGTCTCTGCCATAAAAATATGTAAAGATTTGTGTCCACTGCCTTTTGAAGAAGGGAATTCCAAAGACTCTTGACCCTTTGAGAAAAAGTATTCTTAATCTTGGTCTTAAACAGGCAACATCTTATTTTTGAACCATGAACCTTAGATCTAGGTTCTTTCAAGAAGAAACATCCTTTCCACATCCAACTGGTCAAGTCCTCTCAGGATCTTATACTTGGTAATTAAATCACCTGACTCTTCAAAATCCAGAGGATACATGCCTGGCCTGTCTAGATTTTGCTCATAAGGCAATCCACCCTTTCCAGGTATGAATCTGGTGAACCTTCTTTCTAATGCATTAACATCCTTCAGTAAGTACAGTGACTGGTGCTGTCTGCCTTACTCCAGATGCAGTCTCATTAACGCCTGTATCACTGAAGCATAATCTCCCTACTCTTGCAATCAGTTCCCTTGGTAATAAAACATAATCTTCTATTAGCTTTCCTGATTACTTGCTGTACAAATCAACCTTCTGCGATTGATGCACAAGGACACCCAAATCTCTTTGTATCTCAGAGCTCTGCAACTGCTCACTATTTAGATAATATGCTTCTTTTTTATCCTTTATGCCAAAATGTACAATTTCCCACATTGCAGTCCATTTGACATATCTTTGCCCACTCACAATCTATCTATATCCCTCTGTAGGCTCTTTATGTTCTCTTTCCTACCTATTGTTGCAGCAATTACACCCGATTTTGGTCCCCTTACTTGTGAGGGACGTAATTACATTGGAGGCAATTCAAACAAAATTCACGAGATTGGAATCTAGAGATAAGGGGTTTGTCATATGAAGAGAGATTGAGCAGCTTAGTCCTTTATTCACTGGAGTTTCAAAGAATGAAGGCGGTCTAACTGACATATATAAAGATGCTAATGGGGACTGACAAAGTAGATGTGGATACGATGTTCTTCATGTAGGGCAATCTAGAATAAGAGGTCATAGGAGTAGAAGGTGACGAGGAGAAAATTTTTTTTCTCAAAAGGTCACGAATCTGAAGTTCACTACTGCAGAGTACAATGGATGCTGAGGACCTAAAAGTAAATTTGAGGAGATAAACAGATTTTTAGTTAGTAACGGGTTAAGGATTATAGAGAGCAAACAGGAAAGTGGAATTAAGGCCAAACTGAGATTAACCACGATCATAGCAAATGGCACAGCAGGCTCAAAGAGTTGAATTGTCTACTCCTGCTCCTAGTTCTTATGTTCTTATTAGCAAATTTAGCTACCATGTCTTTGGTCCTTTCATCTAAATCATTTAGATAAATTGTAAAGAATTGACCAACCCCTGTGGCACACCACTCAACATCCTGCTAGCCTGAAAAAGACGCATAGATTCTACTCCTTGCTTCATGTAAACCAGCAGGTGTGTCACCCCCAACATTGTGGGCTTTTATTTTCTGAAATGTTTTGTAGTATTTTCAAATAGGAGCTCTCATAGTCATTCAATGTTTGTACTCTGAAGGTAGGTCGGTTACGGAAAGTAAAGAATGTGCAATACTTACAGAGAACACTCACCATCACAAAACTGTGGCATATTCCTTCAGATTAAATGAGTTGTATTTAGTAAAGAAACCTTACATTCAGAAGCCTGCCAGAGTTTCTTTTTGTGCTTACCATTTCATCATAAAATTCAGAGACGACTGTCTTTTTGCCCAACATTACATTGCTATCAGACTGAAACAGCTTCAGCAAGTGATAAAGGGTCACCTATTTAACAGAAAGAATCATAGTAAATTTTTTGCAATAAGAATTATGATTATACAGAACAATTGAATTTACAGAATGTGAAAAATTACACTGAAAACCAAGTTAAAATTGTCAGTTGGGCTCAACAGTCTGACACTCGCATGTACTGGAAGCTAGACATAGGAGGAGGCAGGGCCTTGTTCTTTGTAGACAGAAATAACACGTGCATGCACATCATTTGTTTTAACTCAACAAAACAGGTGACGACCATACCTTAGGGCAATGCCCTGACCACTCAGAGCCAAGCTACTGGTTTAAGATTTAAGCAAAGTTTGACAGTTAATTTTCTAACAGTACTAACTGGTATAACCTCCATGGCAATGCATCTACCAATCAGAATCCACTTGTCAATCAAGCAGCACTCTTCTCTCATGGACAATAAATATTATTTTTTCCTTGGAAAATATTCTTGCAAATTGTCCTGCTAAGTCGAAAGTAAAAAGTCTCAGCCAAAGGGTCTTTTAACCAGCAATACTCAAGTACGCTACCAAATGACTAAGATGTTTCTTCCTAATTTTGAAATTAGACATTTGCTAGTTTCTTACCGGCCTTTCATTTGGATCAATAAAGAAAATTTTTATGATAATTTCAAATTCACCCCATCCAGTTTCTGTGATTTCATATGGTGGCTTGGTAACAACTGGAGAGAGGATAGAGAAAGGTAAATCAAACTATTAACACAGTTTTTCAGAAATCAGTTGGATTGAAATATTCAACACAGAGTAAAATAATAAAGATGGAAGAAAATCTTTTTCTTTCTACAATTCCATTGAAATTTTGTCAGTTACAAAAATACTTATTCCGGACACACAGATGATACTGACAAGGCAATATTTAATGTTCATTTCTCGTTGCTTGAGGCTATAAAAAAAATCAGTCTCATTGTAAGGGACTGAAGTCACATGTTGACCCGATCCTTTAAACAGAGGGATCTGGATGTGTGTGATATTAAAGAGTTAACTTGCTCTGCTGACCTGCAGGAAATTCGATGTCCCGAGGCTAGGGTGGGATGTCTCTGACTTGCGGTTAGGTTGTAAGGATGTTTCCATCTCTTGGCATTCAAAGCCATTCCCTAGTTATTCAAAAGCCATTTACATTGTCATCTCCTACTATTTACATTTTCATTCCCTATTCAGAAATCAATAAGAACATTATATTTTGGAATTTTAACTCCCTGTAGGTTAAAAAAAATACAATTCACACCAGATCTGGCCATGAAGGGATGATTTGCATTACATTGTTTCTGGAAGGGAGGCGTCACTGCATTGTGTCTTAGTGACATGTGACTGTGAGGGAGTGGCTCAGTGTTAGCTTGTGGGTATTACTAACTATGATGTAAAGATTCTGTATAAAGGAGGGACTGTCTTGTTTGTTCGGGGAGAGCTTTGACATGACTCTACAAGCCCTGTGAGGTGTGTGTTAAAGTTCCTCCAGAAAGTTTGTGTTGTACTGTGCTTAATAAAATTTTGATTGTTCACAGAAGTTGGTGTGTTGCACTTGCATCATGTGTGAAAGAACCTCAGACAAAAAGAACCTAACAATGTGCAGATCCACAATTCTGTGAAAGTGACAACACAAGTGGATAAGGTGGTCAAGAGAGTATATGGGCATGCTTGCCTTCATCAGTCTGGGCATAGAGAGTAAAAACTGACAAGTCATAATGCAGCTGTACAGAACTTTAGTCAGTTAGGCTACATTTGGAATATTGTATACAGTTCTGACCACCACACTTTCAGAAGGATGAGATGGTTTTGGAAAGGGTACAAAAATGGTTTACCATGATATTACCTGGTTTTGAGGGTATTAGTCATAAGAAGAGATTGGACAAAGTTGATTTGTTTTCACTTGAACACAGGAGGTTAAGGGAGGACTTGACACAGTTTATAAAATTATGAGAGGCAAAGATAGAATAGATAGTCAGGGTCTTTTTCCCCTAAGTAGAAAAGTCAAGTACTAGGGGACATAAGTTTAAAGTAAGTAGGGGAGTAAGTTTAAAAGACTTGTGAAACACAAGATTTTTACAAAGTGGGTGCTAAGTGCTCGGAATGCACTGTCAGAGGATGTGGTAGAAGCAGATACAATAACAACAGTTAATAAGCATCTTGACAGTTACATGAATAGACAGGAAAGAGAGGGATATGGACTGTATGGAGGTAAGGAGTTTTTAGTTTAGAAAGGCATCACGTGTTGGTGCAGGTTTGGTGGGTTTGAAGGGCTGATTCTTGTGCTGTACTATTCTTTGTTCCTTGAAGGGCTTTGATGAACAAGTTGAATATTTATCATTCCTGTATCTCATGCTGGCCGACAAACGATCTGATTTGCTGAATATAATTTCCGATCCATGGTGCAATCAATAGTCATGACCCCTGGGCAGTTAGCCTAGTATTCGAACCACCAACCCGACCTTGTCACATTCAAATCATAAGGCAGAGGCCAAGAATTTCCAAGAAGGAATTTATTCATCTTCATAAGACAGCCAAGTGTTGCTGTGTATCAAATTTGCTTTTTTTTAAACAGATTGTTATTAGAAAGCATGTAGGAGCATTAACTGAAACTTAATACAGGATCCCTTTGACTTTATTGAATGCTTTCCAACGGATATTGTGTGCTTTTTTTCCTCAGTTTGTGTTCATGGTAGATCCTGATAATTTCTGCTAATTGCATAACAGTTGCACACATAACTGCAGAATTGCCCAATTATCTTCCAATGTGCAATTCTGGCAGAGAATTTACAATCGACATATAACCTGTCTATTCACATACGAACAAATCTGTATGTTTACAGCAACTTGTTTTTGTTTTTACAATTTTTTTTAAAGAACTTACTGAAATATAATTTTCCAAAAGGTATTTTAAAATAAAAACTTGCCTCTTAGCGGGTTTCCATAGCTTTCATGCAGCTTGAACTGAATTTTCTTTACATATGCAGACATGTCCTGTAACAATAATAGATGTTTAGTCATGTTCATGCTGGTCTCACTGTTTACAAGAAAAATATTAATGTAGTATGGAGATGGATATTACAGACACTTGATTATAGAGTGGGGCTCGAACCCAAAACCTGACTACTCAGCTTTGAGAATGCTACCACTAACTAAAGCTTAACACCTTTACAGTACTAGGCATCAAACCAATAACTTTCTTGATCATATAATTTAACGACTTACAGTCTTAATTAGTAAGAGCTTGGACAATCCCAGTCCTGATAACTTTTCTTAAACTAAGACACCCATTTTTGACAATCTAGTCACTTACTGATGCTCAGAAGCTTTTCATGCTGTTATTTTGTTGTGGCAGTAGAAATTGAGTATGAACTAAAATATTCGAGGAGAAAGTGAGGACTGCAGATGCTGGAGATCAGAGCTGAAAATGTGTTGCTGGAAAAGCGCAGCAGGTCAGGCAGCATCCAAGGAACAGGAGAAGGGCTTATGCCCGAAACGTCGATTCTCCTGTTCCTTGGATGCTGCCTGACCTGCTGCGCTTTTCCAACAACACATTTTCAGCTATGAACTAAAATATACTATTTGATGTGTACATAATTAACTTAATTGCTCATCCCTAATGAAACGAAGATGAAGTGAACCCACCTGATATTTCAATAGTCACAAAGGAACATGCACAGTGCAAGGATGGACTTTAAAGTCCAAGGATGCTGATCAAAGTTTACACTTTGATGTTCAAGAAAACAGCATTCATTTTTTTCATTTTCCAGGTGAGGATTATGCCAGACTTTATTCAAATATAAAGTAGTACAAAACCAATGTTAAATCAAAAAGTTAAAAAAGCCACTTATTTATTAATATTAGAGTGTCTACAAGTAATGATATATTCTCTGTATGTCCTCCCAACAATGTAAAAAAGATCATTTATAAATTAGCTTTACATTGATTTATAACGTGTTCAATACTCAGTTATCGTATTTGTAAGTACATACCAAGGACTAAATAGCAGAACTCACTTCGTTCCTGTAAGGTTTTACATATACGGTCCACTGATGAGTGTGTCCATCTTCCTCTCGTTTCTTTCCAAAATAACGAGCAACATTTCCAAAGACTATTGGTTTAACTATCGTGACACCCTGTATATGAGAACATCAAGAAAATACATCTTAGTTCCTTGATGTTTCCCGAATGTTAAAGAATGGTCAGCTTTTAAAAACGAGTTACAAAAAGAAACTAGAAACCAGAAACAATATATTTCCATACCAAATTGCAAAGAGCAAAGCAAAAGGAACAAATTAACAGTAGTTACCCCTCAGTCACTAAAGCAGTCTTTCCTCTTAGGAATTAATAAGTAATATTTTTGAATTAAGTTGTTTGGAGATGTTATTACACATGTCTGGAGCAGATGGGACTTGAACCCAGGCCTTCTGGCACACAGAAACTAAAGTCCTCCACTGGTAAGCATGCTAAAACTTACTTTGGAATAAGGTCCAGCAGGGAGTGATCAAAATCAAATGGTGGAAAACAATAGAAGCAAAGCTTCAACAATTCACACTCACTTGAATTTGAAGAATTAAATACTGCCCTATCAATCAGATATGTGGACAGATTTTTGGTAGCTAAAAAAATTGAGAATATGTGCAGGAGGGTGGAATTGAGGTAGCTTATCAACCATGATTTTGTTGAATGGCTTGGCTTAGGCTCAAATGGATAAATGGCCTATTCCAATTTCTATTTTAGAAGGTTCTTATATAAATCACCAGAAGTTACGATCTAGTAATGATGTCACCCAATGATAGTACTGGAGAATGCGAGGTGCTGCATTTTGGGAAAGCAAATCTTAGCAGGACTTATACACTTAATGGTAAGGTCCTAGAAAGTATTGCTGAACAAAGAGACCTTGGAGTGTAGGTTCATAGCTCCTTGAAAGTGGAGTCGCAGGTAAATAGGATAGTGAAGGCGGCGTTTGGTATGCTTTCCTTTATTGGTCAGAGTATTGAGTACAGGAGTTGGGAGGTCATGTTGCAGCTGTACAGGACATTGGTCAGGCCACTGTTGGAATATTGTGTGCAATTCTGGTCTCCTTCCTATCGGAAAGATGTTGTGAAACTTGAAAGGGTTCAGAAAAGATTTACAAGGATGTTGCCAGGGTTGGAGGATTTGAGCTACGGGGAGAGGCGAAGGAGCAACTCTTTTACGCAGAAGATGGTACGCGTATGGAATGAGCTGCCAGAGGAAGTGCTGCAGGCTAGTACAATTACAACATTTCAAAGGTACCTGGATGGGTATATGAATAGGAAGGGTTTGGAGGGATATGGGCCGGGTGCTGGCAGGTGCGACTAGCTTGGGTTGGGATATCTGGTCGGCATGGGCAGGTTGGACCGAAGGGTCTGTTTCCATGCTGTACATCTCTATCACTCTAAGTTAGATCTCAGACTGAGACCCAGCTTGATGGATCAGAAGTTTATATTTTTCAGTTTGGTTACCATGATGGTCAGTCAGTGAATATACTGACGAGAAGTTCGAAACATTCTTTTTACAAAAGAACACAAGATTATTACACAAAAGGAGGAAAGCTGTTTATGGAACAATTTGGAAAGATCTTAATATGAACAGCAAAAAGAAAACTTCCCAGCAAGTGAAGTACCCCCATTTAACTCTTTGATTTCTTAGTTAACCGATGAGCTAGCAAACCTATCCTCTCAGCAACTTTTGATACATTCACCACAGGATTCTCTAGAATTGTCTCTCCAACATAGAAGCTAATTCACCTCCTTTTCCCTATGAACTTTAAAAGCCTTGTCCACCTAAACAGCTAAAACTGATTAAAATTTCTTGTTGGTTTTGAAAACCTGGATAACACACATAAAATGCTTCCATTGGAATGAATTTTTTTCTCAACAAGAATGGCCCTCACTTGTCTCTCCATATGTCAGAAATTTCAACTCTGTAAACATTTTATCATTAACTTCCCTGGGTTGTGTATCTAATAAATTTATCCCAAGCCATCTCTGTTTTATCTACCTGGATTTTAGAAAGGCATGCAATATGGTCTGTAATGCAGACCAGTAATCAAGTATGACCTCCCATTTCTAAAACTGCAAAACGTCTAAGCATAGATGAGTATATATTAACAAGAGAAAATGAGGTCTGCAGATGCTGGAGATCAGAGATGGAAATGTGTTGCTGGAGAAGAGCAGCAGGTCAGGCAGCATCTAGGGAACAGGAGAATCGACGTTTCGGGCATTAGCCCTACTATTATAGGACAGGCCAAACAGAGAACAGCCAGGGAATTCCTGGAGGCATGGCACTCATCCACAGATTCAATCAATAAGCACATTGACCTGGACCCAATATACTGGCCACTGCAGCGGACAGCTGGAACTGACAACCGGAAGCGGCAGATACAAACCACTATAAATGCCAG
>NC_057728.1:49055948-49059592 GCF_004010195.1 Chiloscyllium plagiosum
GTACTTTGTTGATTTCTGCAGTGCATCTTGTAGATGTTACAGACCAGCTAAGGTCTATTACTACCAGAGATAGTTAATATTCCTTGAAATGGTGACAGTAAAATTAGCAACATGTTTTTCCTGAGATGCAGTCAAGTTTGTTGTCGGAACTGCTAACATCCAGTAACCATTGAATTAAATACTTACTGTATTGCAAAGTATGTGCAGGATTGGGGTCCATCAAATGTGTCATAGAAACATGTTCATTGTTATCTCTTTTGAGAAGTCAAATGCCTGGCAGTTGAGAAGCACGAGAATGTGTTACTTTAAACTCGCCCTGCAGTTCAATGCTGTCTGATTCAGAACCCGATGATCCATTAACGATATTGATCTTCCTGCAATGATAAGTGAATGGCGCCAGTTCTGGCTTTAACTTGGAGAATAGATCGTTGATGTATCAGCAGAAGAGGACTGTTTCTTGGTTATATTGTTATTGTCATCGTTAACCATATTCAGATATTGCTCAGAATGCTTCTGTAACAATTTGCGCATAATTACTCCACCTATTTGGTTTTGAAATGCGGTTAAATTCCTTACATGTCTTTTTCATCAAAAGTGTAAAGTTTCTCAAATATTTTATACTATGGGGTTAATTATTATTTGTGGCAGGCGTTGTTGTTGTTGGGTAAAAAGACTAATTTTCTTAATTGAATCCAATGTAACTGATACAAATCTCATGCTATCCCTTCGTCAAACTGATATTGGTTGTTTCTTATGCCTGCTTGTGTCTCCCTCTCTCTCCTCTCACTCAGTCACTTTCTCTCACATTCTCACCCTTACAGCCAACCTGGTGACCACAGTGATACTGTCCCGAGGAAGATGTGGTCTTTCAGGATGCATCACTCGATACCTTATGACTATGGCAGGAGTAGACTTGGTTATTATTATCGTTGCAGTGATTTTTAGTCGGCTTCTGGCAATTTATTTTCCAGCTCGTTTACTGAATACCACACTGGGATGTCGTCCGCTAATTCTTCTGACTTATGCTTCCCGAAACTGTTCTGTTTGGTTGACTGTCGCTTTCACCTTTGATCGGTTCCTATCCATTTGTCACCAGGAGCAGAAAAAGAAGTACTGCTCAGAAAAAGTATCCTCTGCAGCCATAGGAATAATCTGTTTGATTTATTGTTTGATAATCGTTCCATTTTACTTCTTATACGAGCCTTTATATATCTTTAATGGCAAAGGCTGGTACTGCAACATAAAAGCGAATACTGACACATCGGTTGCATGGAGATTGTTTGACACCTTTGACCGCATTCAAACGCCATGTCTCCCGTTCCTCCTTATTTTGCTGTTTAATGGACTGACTGTCAGACACATTATAGTTGCTAGTAGAGCACGCAGGAGACTCAGATCCCACAGCAATGAAATTAATAAACGTGACACAGAAGTGGAGAGCAGGAGAAAATCCATCATCTTACTCTTTGCCATCTCCGGCAGTTTCCTTTTGTTGTGGCTAACATACATTGTATATTTTCTACTTGTGCAAATTTCAGGTGACAGCTACTCAATAGGTTCCAATCCCAACGACCTCAAATTTATTCTTCAGGAAAGCGGGTACATGTTACAACTGTTAAGTTCATGCACAAATACGTGTATTTATGAAGTCACGCAGACAAAATTCAGAGGTCAATTGAAAGATTTGATTAAATACTTCTCCAAGCTTATTATAAAATGTCATAAACAGTGATCCCGGCTCAATAATTAGATGTTACTTTAACAGTTCAGTGAATCAACACACAATTACATGAATCTGTAGCTCAGCAATTCTGAAATGTGTATCAGCACGATCCCCAAACTGTTAATTCATGCCAATGACAGACAAATCGACCTTTATCCCCGTGTTATATATTGATGGCAGCCACTTATGGAAGAGACGATTTGCCAGACTCAAAGGCTCAGCATAAGAGCTTTTCCTTATAAAATGGATTGTATGGTGTATGTGTAAACTCTGAATGGGAAGATATCGATAGTCTCTAACAAAAATCAATATTATCGGCCAGGCCAGATGCCAGCAAAATAACTTAAGAAGGTATTCTGGATCCTAACCCTTTATGTTTAAGGAAGATTTGAAGTGGACATTGCAAGTGTGGTGCAGCTGGTCAAATCACTTGGCTTAAAGGAAAACAAAAATTAATAAAAGCTACAATTGAAACACGAGCAACAGAAAACTAAATTAGCCTTACTATTCGAAACTTGACTGACCGAATGGACCAAATTAAGTAAGGAGCTGTCTAATTCCTGTAACATTCCATTAGCAGAGCCCTTGGCAAACATTAAATTCAAACGCAGATTCTTTCAGACAGGAGAGATTTTAGATAGGCATGTCAGTCAGTAAACATCCGCTGAAGCTTGGAACATTTCACTACGGCACCAGCTTCTAACTTTTCCAACCAAAACTAAGTACAATAAAACCTAATTTGGGAGAATTGGCCACACCCATAGCATTATCAAAGTAGGCCTTTCAGGACATCTGCTATTGCCACCTCTCTTGAGAAACAAAGGGAAAAATAGCATTTTAAAGTAACAGACTCCTTTATAAAAGAACCATCATTACACAAAGACAGCTTCATTATAATCATCTTAGTCTTACTCTGTTAGTACACTAAAATACATATACACTACATTGAATATAACCATGAAAACCTGTACTTCTAGGTTCTATTTCTTTTTTGTTTACCCCTTCCACTGAACACCTTCATTTTTTTCATCAAAATCTTGACAATGTGTCGGCAATTATGCTTTCTCGTCCTACCACATACACAATCTTGAAATTGAAATGCTAAATTAATAAGCTCAATTTAAACAGTATGAAAATCTTGCCCTTAATTTTTTCAAAAAACATTTATGGGTTATGATCAGTATGTATGATTGTTTAAGACACATTGCTCGCAAAATAAATATTGAACTGCAGTGAAGCCAATACCAAGCTCAAGGTGTCATTCTCAATTTCCGAATATTTCTACTAATGAATGTTCAATTTCCTGGAGAAATATCGAAAGTTCTTTTTACCTTCTCGTCGGTGTTCGGCAAGAGCACAGCATCAGCATGCAGATCCTCGCATCATTAACTACTTTCAAAGGCTTTGTGTAATTCGGTGTGGCTAATACTGGAGCAGTGGGTACAACCGCTTTCACGCTGTCAAATGATTTTTGACAGTTTGCTGTCTACTGAAACACTGTGCATTTTTTCAGTAATTCAGTGAATGGAGCAACCACACTGCTAAAATTCGTGTCTAATTTCCCGTAAAACACACCCTCTCCCAAGATTCGTAGTTTTTCTCCCTTCATCGATCGTATGGGAAATTCCCCAGTCGCCTTTGTTTTCACATTTTATGGGGCCATCGATCTGTATCTGTATACGTAAGCCAGAAATGGGACTTTGGCCCCATTCTTTATTCTTGGCCTGATTTATCACCAACTGGAAATGTGTTGCTGGAAAAGCGCAGCAGGTCAGGCAGCATCCAGGGAACAGGAGAATCGACGTTTCGGGCATAAGCCCTTCTTCAGGAATGAGGAAAGATTGTCCAGCAGGCTAAGATAAAAGGTAGGGAGGAGGGACTTGGGGGAGGGGCGTCAGAAATGTGATAGGTGGAAAGAGGT
>NC_057728.1:49059979-49086088 GCF_004010195.1 Chiloscyllium plagiosum
AGGTCTTTGGACTCTTCCATCGTCAGACCACAGCGAAACGATGGTTGGAGGAAGAACGCCTCATCTTCCGGCTAGGAATCCTCCAACCACAAGGGATGAACTCGGGTTTCACCAGTTTCCTCATTTCCCCTCTCCCCAGCCTGTCTCAGTCAAATCCATCAAATTCAGCACCGCCTTCCTAACCTGCAATCTTCTTCCCGACCTCTCCGCCCCCACCCCAGTCTGACCTATCACCCTCACCTTGACCTCTTTCCACCTATCACATTTCCGACGCCCCTCCCCCAAGTGCCTCCTCCCTATCTTTTATCTTAGCCTGCTGGACAAACTTTCCTCATTCCTGAAGAAGGGCTAATGCCCGAAACGTCGATTCTCATGTTCCCTGGATGCTGCCTGACCTGCTGCGCTTCTCCAGCAACACATTTCCATCTCTATATATTAACAAGGTCTGCTAAATGGTTCGTAGACAGACCACACCAGGAAATAAAACAACGCTAGAAAACTGACTTGTAAACAGTTGTCAGCTCAGATCATAATGTTCACTGTTCACCAAAATCACTACTTGTAACAAAAAATAACCCAAACCCCATCTAAACACACACACAAACAGCAAGACCTCAACGCAATGGTATAAGTGCTGTATTATCACTTTTTCAAGAATACATTTCAGCATTTCCTGATAACACAAATCAGGCAAACTGGTCCATTTTCTCTCTGTATTATAGAATAGTGCCACATTTGCTGTCTTCAAATCCAATTGGATAGTTCCATGGAAGGTAAGAAATATTTGAAGATCACAGCTATGTACTATATCTCACATCTCTAAAAACAACAAATGTTGGACATCACAGCAGATCAGGCAGCATTCAAGGAGACAGACAGCAAACTAATGTTTCAAGGCTAGATGACTCTTAGAGTCACAGAGTCATAGAGCCATGCAGCATGGAAACAGACCCTTTGGTCTAACTCATCCATGCCGAGCAGGTATCCTAAATTAATCTAGTTCCATTTCCAGTACTGCCCATATCTCTTAAACCCCTTCTATTCATAAACCCGTCCAGACGCCTTTTGCATGTTGTAACTGTACCAGATTCCACCACTTCCTCTAGCAGCCCATTCCATACATGCTCAATGCTCTGCGTAAAAAAGTTGACCCTTCGGTCCCTTTTAAACCTTGCTCCTCTCAACTTAAACCTGTGCCCTCTAGTTTTGGATTCCCCCACTCCAGGGGAAAAGATCTTGGCTATTCACTCCATCCGCACCCCTCATGATTTTATAAACCTCTCAAGGTCATCCCTTAGCTTCTGAACCTCAAGGGAAAGTAGCCCCAGCCAACTCAGCCTCCCCCTTTAACTCAAGCCCTCCAATCCTGGCAACATCCTTGGAAATCTTTTCTGAACCCTTTCAAATTTCATAACATCCTTCCAATAGCAGGGAAACCAGAAATGCATGCAGTATTCCAAACATGGCTGAACCATTGTCCTGTACAACTGCAATCTGGATTAGTGGTGCTGGAAGAGCACAGCAGTTCAGGCAGCATCCAAGGAGCAGCGAAATCGACGTTTCAGGCAAAAGCCCTTCATCAGGAAATGATTTCCTGATGAAGGGCTTTTGCCCGAAACGTCGATTTCGCTGCTCCTTGGATGCTGCCTGAACTGCTGTGCTCTTCCAGCACCACTAATCCAGAATCTGGTTTCCAGCATCTGCAGTCATTGTTTTTACCTGTACAACTGCAATATGACTTCCAACTCCAATACTCGAATAAAGTGACAAATAAAGACAAGCATACCAAATGCCTTCTTTACTATCCTATCTACCTGGGATTCCACTTTCAAAGAACTATGAACCTGCACTCCAAGGTCTCTTTGTTCAACAACATTCCCCAGGACTTTACCATTAGTCCTGCCCTGATTTCCCTTTTCAAAATGCAGCACCTCACATTGATCTAAATTAAACGCTACCTGCCAGTGCTCAGCCCATGGGTTCATCTGATCAAGGTCCTGTTGTACTCTGGGCTAACCGTATTGTCTGTCCACTGCACCTCCAATTTTGGTGTCATCTGCAAACTTACTAACCTTATCTCCTTCTTCATCAGAGCTGGGGTGAAGTGTGGAGGGCACAGCATTTATGCAATAGTTAGGGATGTTTGGAGTGCGGGGGTAGAAAGGATATTGATAGTTCAGATGAAGTGATCAGAATGTGAGAATAGCAGAACAATGGTGTTTCTAACTGCTAGACCTCAAAGAACAGACAGTCCCACTGGGATGGAGGGAGGGGAGCGAAGACATGGTGACAGAGAATTTAACAAGTAAAGCTAAAAGGGAAAGAATGGGAGTTGGTTCACAATGAAAGTTCAACTCTCCTTTTATAATTTTCATCATCCTCCTTTATTGGTATCCACAACTTAATATTAAGTTCAAAAGGTTGTAAAATGTCTCGTCTGATGATTAGATGCTGTTCCTCCAGTTTGTGTTGTGATTCACTGGAACACTGCAGCATGCCAAGAACAGACAAGTGGGCATGCAAGCAAGATGCTGTGTTAAAATGACTGGCTATGGGAAGGGCGGGGTCCTGCTTGTGTACAGATCGGAGGTGTTCTGCAAAGCATTCACCCAGTCTGGATTTGATTTCTCTGGTGTAGACAGACCACAATAAATACAATACACAAGATTGAAGGGAACCATTATTCTGTCATTCTCACTTAATTGTGAACTATCAACATCCTTTCTCTCCCAGCACTCTACACTCCACCCCCCCCCCCCCAAACTATAGCATAACTGCTGCCTCCTCTTCAATTCATGTCATCTCTGAAGAGTCATCTAGATTCAAAAGGTTAGCTTGCTCTCTCTCTCCATGGATGTTGCCTCACCCACTGCGATCTACAGCATTTATTGTTTTCAGTACAGATTCCAGCATCCAGCATCTGTAGTAATTTGTTCCTATCCATTTCTTGCAGCTGTCTATTTTAGAAGAATTGCAGGATGCTGCAGACCATCAAGTCCTGGTGATTTGTTGGTCTTCATCCCCATTAACTTCTGTAATACTCTGTGCCATTTTCTTCTTCCCCATTATCTCTCCTGTCTGGGCCACCTGGGGAATCACAGGATTACTTTCACCATTCTTTTCCTTTTTTTATTATTATTTTCATCATCCTCCTTTGTTGGTACCACAGCTCCCCCAATCCTAGGTTTATTCTTCTTCTTGACAACATTATAAACCTCCACTTTAAATTAAAAATTATCCCCATCTCACCCTTATAAAAATCAAAATAATTCAGACACATTACAACACAGTTCTGTGGCAGGTGGGATGTGAACTTGGACGTCCTGGCCCAGAGGCAGGGGCACTACAACTGTACCACAAGAACCCCACATTTCCAAGCTGCTTGAGCCAATTTATCCCTCAGAATTACAAAACGGATTGAACTTAAACATTTTAGTTTTAGACTTCAGTACATCACACTCAAACTCAATGTGAAAATCAATCATCTTATGACCACCTTTCCATAAGTGGATCATTATCAATGAGATTGCTGGTGATGGTGGTGGTTGTTGTTGGAGCTAATTGTTTTAACTGCAGGACATTATAGCAGGACTTAGATTGAACAATAGACTAAACCCCAAAACTGCAGCTATTTCAATATTCTTCACTCTAACAAAGTCAGATTTGTTCAAATTTGGTGGACCTCAGATGAATGTTGGCAAATAGCAAGACCTGAACACACACAGGCATTGGCTGATGAGTGGCACAACTGTTATTTACCACTTTAGTTCCAGGCAATGACAATCTCCAAAGACAGAGAGAACATAACAATCACTTCTTGTATGCTGGCATAGGGGCTCGGCGGTTCGCAATGCGGAACCGGCAGGTCTCAGCAAATGCGACCTGGTACAATTCGAGCCTTGGGTGATTGTGCGGAGTTTGCACATTTTCCCCATGTCCGCAAAGTTTTCCACCAGGTGCTCCAGTTTCCTCCTACAGTCCAAAGATTTGCATGTTAGCCCCTTAAATTGCCCAGAGTGTCCAGGAATGTGCAGGCGAAGTGGATTAGCCATGGTACTTGAAAGGTTACAGAGACAGAGTGAGGGTCAGGGTCTGGGTGAGATGCTCTTCAGGTCGGTGCATACACAATGGGTCGGAGTGGCTTCTTTCCAGACTGTAGAGATTCTACAATTACTTTCACTGAATTCTCCAATATCAACAATCTAGGGTCCAGAAAATTATTAGGACCAGCATACAAATACTGTCACTAGATGAGCAGCTCAGAGGGTGAAAGTTCTGTGGAAATTAACTCACCTTCTGACTCCCATGTTGATAAAATACTCCATGATAAAATACTGGATGAGTGCAGCTCCAACAAAATGCAAAAAGCTTGACATTATTCAGAACAAGAGTCTACTAGATTAGCAACCCACCTAACATCTCAAACATGTAATTCACTAAAGCTCCTTTGACAACACCTCCATGGATTGCAGTGGTTCAAGACTGGAAAAATTAGGGATGTGCAATAAGTGGAGTGACCCCCTCCCCCCCACCACCCCATCCAACCAAAAAGGCAAATGTGTCTCATTACATAATATCTAAAATCTCCCTGACCTGTTTGGTTTCTTCACAATCTAAATTATCAAAATTTGCAGACAATTGCAAGCGGTGCCCATCATTTTTACAAAAAAAATCCTTGGAATCAGCTTTCTCAGACAGGCTATGACACCTCTGGAGCAGGTGAAGCTTGAACTCTGACCTCTGGTCCAGTGGTTGATTAACATTGCATTGCTTAATTATGACCAATTTGCATCAATTCCAATAGATCTTAATTTGGCTTAATTCACTGATACGAATTAAGCCAAATTATACGATATGACAAGTACAGTAGTTCCCCCTCATACCCGTGGGGGATATGTTGCAGGCCCTACCACGGAAGCCCAAAACAGTGGGCTTAGAGTAGCCACTAATATCCACTATAAACCAACCAACTCCTATAGCTACCTGGACTGTACATCCTCACACTCTACTTCTTGTAAAGACTCCAATGCATTCTCCCAGCTCCTCTGTCTCCATTGCACGTGTTCCAATGAGGCCAAATTCGACAATGAATGGAGCGAACCCATTCATTTCAATGAGGTGAACCTTCCTGGCAGCCTGCTGGTCCCTGGTTCCCTATAATATATTCTGGTGCAGTAATCTGTGGGTAACTATAACTGCAGAAAACGATTCTGCGGATACGGGTGTCACCCTGTACTCTTACATGGAACACATTTTCCTTTTCAGTATGATAGTATGAAATAATAAATATTTAAATTATCACACACATATATATAATTAGGGTTATTCTCCTCAGCCCTACCCTGCCATTTTCTAATTATCATATTCAAATGTTATTGCACACTTCTGGAACAGGTGGGTCTTGAACCCTGGCCTACTGGATCAAAGGTAATGACACTACACTGCACTGTAAAAGCCATTTAATAAGATCATAGCTGATCTGATTATGCCAAACTCCAAGTAACCCCATAAATTTTCATCCCCTATGTTTATCAAGAAACTATTTACTTCTGCTTTGAAAATATTCAAGGACTCTGCTTCCATGCCTGTTTTTGAAGTGAACTCTAAAGATTCTCAATCTCAACTCTATATTCAAACAGTAACCCCCTAGGTCTAGGTACTCCCATAAGAAGGAGCATCTTCTCCACATCTATACTATCAAGACCTTCACGATCTTGTGTTTCATTAACGTTATTTCCTACTCTTCTATACACCAGATACAAGCTTTGCCTGCCCATCCGTTCATCAAACTCAACTCACCTATTCCAGGTACTAGCCTTGTACACACACAAACTGCTTCCAACACCTTTACACTCTTCCTTTTAAAAAGACCAGTGCTGTACACTTGTAGTGCTCCAGATATGATCTCACCAGTGCTCTATAACTGAAGCATAACCTCATTACTTATCGATTAAATTCCCCTCGCAGTAAGTGATAGTATTCTAATTACTTGTTGTATCTGCACACTAACCTTTTGAGATTATTTTTTTAAAAACTACAATTTCCAGCTCATTTGTACGTCTTGACGCTCACCTCTTCTCCCACTGCCCTGCACGTTAGACTAAAGGATAAAGTTGATAACCATGAGGATCCACTGAAACCCCTGGTTAATTTTATTCAGACTAACGGTGTGTTTCCCCCAAAGGATGGACATGATTTAGTCTGACAGTCTGTGTGAGATTCACCCCAAAAAGGAAAACGTGCAACAACGCTCTGTGACTGCTATAACAAAAGGAGTCACTTTGTGGCTGTTTGTAATTGTGCCACATTCAGTTGTTAACAATAATTCTATGGTTACTGTTCACATATTGTGGAAGTAGATAAACATTGTGAAGTTTGCTGTTTGCGGGGGTATATTTGCTGCTTGCCACCCAGTTAAAAAAGACTTTTACCTTCACTCTTCCTCCCGAGTCAGGACCGAACTCCGCCATTCTCTTGAACATATTGTTAAAGCGGCGCCGCTTCCGGAACCAGACCCGAGCCCGCGGATTCTCGGCGGCAGCAGCGAGCGGCTGAAGCCACTAGGCCGCAGCGCCTCCTCGCTCTCTGTCCCCCAGCTTCAGCCGGCGGCCCACCGCTCCCCCTGCTGGTCTCTGTGGGAACTAGCCCGCTTCTTCACCCCGACACAAACGGCCGCCGAACACTGGCTTTCTCAAACAACACGAAGCGAAGCCACGCTCCCAGCGAGACACCTCCACTCTCACTCCCTCACCAAAATGGATGCCACCCCGCTCCCTCATCAACATGGCGGACACACCCGTCAGCCTGTGCCCTCATCAACATGGCGGATACACCCGCCAGCTCGATCTCTCGTTAACATGGCGGAAACAGCATCCAACACCCCCCCATACCTTTATCAATATGGCGGATACATGCGCACACTCCCATATCAATATGGCGGAGGACGCTCTCCTGCTCTGATTCTGACGAAGGCCTTCGAGCTGAAACGTTCGCCCTGGTTCTTTCTTGATGAGGCCCGTCCCATGGAGTCATTTTTAAACATAAACAAAAACAGAAGTTGCTGGAAAAGCTCAACGGGTCTGTCAGCAACTGTAAAGAGAAGTCAGGGTTAATGTTTTGGGTGCGGTGGCCCCTTGTAGCTGGGAAAATGTTGATTTATATGCAGAAGTAAGAGTTAGGGAAAGGAGTAAGGAGTAAACAATAGGTGGGGATAGAGTCCAAAGAGAGAGGACAGTTGGATAAACAGTGGAGTGGATAACTATCTGTCTTGGAGGGTAAACAGATGTTAATGGAGACCTATGGCTAAGAACAGGTGGTGTGTAATGGCAGACTATATGATAACAATTCTGGCCTCATTCCTGATTAAGGGCTTCTACCCAAAACGTCGATTTTCCTGCTCCTTGGATGCTGCCTAACCTGCTGTGCTTTTCCAGCATCACTCTAACCTATATGATAACAAGGCCTGGTGCCTTTGAACTGAATATCAAGTCCAGAAGGCTGCAGGGCCCCTAAGTGGAAAATGAGGTGTTGTTCTCCCAGCTTGCGCTGAACATTGCTGGAGCACTGCAGCAAACCTGAGACAGAGATATTGGCCAGAGTGGTATGTTAAAGTGGCAGGCAACTGGACGCTCAGGGTCATTTTTACAGGCAGAATGCAGATGTTCTGCAAAATGGTCACCCAGCCTATGCTTCATTTCTCCAACGTAGAAGAAACCACATTGTGAGCAGAAAATGTAGTAGACCAGATTATGAGAAGTGCAGGTAAAGTGCTGCTTCATCTGGAAGGTATGTTTGGGCCCTTAGACACTGAGGAGGGAGGATATAAATGGGCAGATGTTACATCTTTGGCAGTTGCAGGGGAAGGGACTGTGGGGGTGCTGTTGGGAATGAATGAAGAATGGACCAGAGTGAACGGTCTCTATATAAGGCAGAGGGGAAGGGAATGTGTGTCTGTTGGTGGCATCTTGCTGGAGGAGGCAGAAGTGGTGGCTGATGATCTTCTGGATGTGGACGTTGGTGGGATGGTAGGCAAGGAGGAGGGAACCTACCACTGTCGGGACAGGGAAGAGAGGGGGTGAGGGCGTAAGTGTGGGAGATGAATTGGACCTGTTGAGGGCCCTGTCAATAACAGTGCTGGTTGAGGAAGGTGGACATTTCACAGATTCCCTTGTGGAATTTGGCCTCATTGGAACATGTGTGATGGAGACAGAGGAACTGGGAGAATGGAATGGAGTCTTCACAAGAAACAGGGTGCAAGGATGTATAGTCCAGGTAGCTGTGGAAGTCAGTGGGTTTATTGTGGATATTAGTGGCCAGTCTATTGCCCAGAAATGGAAACAGAGATGTCAGGAAGGGAAGGGAAGGGTCAGAGATAGATCAGGTGAAAGTGAGGGCAGGGTGAAAATTGAAAGTGAAATTGATTAACTTTTCCAATTTCAGACGAGAGAGGGAAGTAGTACCAATGAGATCATTGATATATCAGAGAAATAGTTGTGGGTGGAGGCCAGAATAGGGCTGGAACAAGGAATGTTCCACATACCTTATGAAGAGATAGGCATGTCCCATGTGAGTACCCATGGCCACCCCTCTGACCTGAAGAAAATGAAAGGAGTTAAAAGAGAAGTTGTTAAAGGTGAAGATGAGCTTGGCCAAGCGGAGGGAGATGGTTCAGGCCTTTGCTGCAGGAAGAGATGGAGAGCCCTGATACCATCCTGGTGAGGGATAGATGTCATAGAGATTACAGCATGGAAACAGACCCTTCAGTCCAACTCATCCATGCTGACCAGATATCCTAAATTAAGCTAGTCCCATTTGTCAGCACCCGGTCCACATCCCTCTAAACCCTTCCTATTCATATACCCATCCAGTTGCCTTTTAAATGTTGTAATTGTCCCAGTCTCCACCACTTCCCACATTTGATAATGCCCTGAGATTTATCCAACTTTACATTTTCTAAGATCTCCAGCACCTCTTCTTCTGTAATGTGAACTGTTTTCAGATTATCAATACTTATTGCCCGGAGTTCTCTAGCCCATATTTCTTTCTCCATGGAAAAAAAGAAACTGACAGGAATATTCATTTAACATCACTCATCTTCTGAGGTTGACCTTGTTGATCTTTAAGGGGCCTGATTCTCTCCCTAGTTACCTTAATGTATTTATAGAACCTCTTTGGATTATCCTTAACCTTATCTGGCAAGACTCTCTCTTATTCCTTCTTTACCTTCCTGATTTCCCTCTTAAGAATGCTCCTGCACTGTTTATACACTTTAAGAGATTCATTTGATCCCAATTGGTCTATAATCGAAAATATGATTCTTCTTTATTCTTGACTAGAACCTCAGTATTTTTATTCATTCATTGTTCCGTAATCTTACCAGCTTTACTCTTCACACTAACAGGAACATAATGCCTCTGAAGTGTCTTTATCACATTTTTGAAAGCCTCTAACTTGTCAGTCATTCCTTTACTTGTGAATATTCTACTCCAATCTAACTTTGAAAGTTCTTGGCTCATTGTGTAAAGTGATTGCATGTTCATGGTAAAAAGGAGGTGGCTGGAGCCTGGAAAGTGGAAATTCCAAAACTGCCATAAAATGTCAGAGGAATCACGGATGTACATTGGCAGGGAACGGACCAAGGGAGAAAAGGTATGAGGAAATTATTTCTGTGGGGCAGGAGCTAGCTGAAACAATGGGATTGCCCAGGATGTCCTGTTTGTGTATTTTTGGAAGGAACTAGAATGAAGCTCTGCAGGGCTGGGGCATTTGCAGCTTGGGAGCAGTGAGGGGGGCATCACCAGATGAAATGAGGTCAGTGATTGTAGTTAATATGATGGTCTGATGTGCCATGGTGGGGTCATGGTCCAGGGGAAGATAGACAAAGGTACCTGAAAGCTGGCAGTCAGCCTCCGCAACGTTTTGATCAGTACGTCAGATTACAACAGCATCACCCTTATCAGCAGGCTTAATAACCAAGTCAGATTTGGATCTAAGAACACAGAGTGCAGTCTCTTCAGGAGAAGATTGATTGGATTGGATGAGGTGGGTGGGAGGGGACGGAGGGCAGAGAAATTGAGATGACCAATTTCACTTCGAGTCATTTTTAAAATTCTCGTTTCCTTTACCAGGGCAGTGAATATTTCCTCTGCCTCTTTGTCAGGCCACTGCCCAACTTTCAATCGAGCCTCAGTGACAGGAGGACTTAAGATGAACTTTTCAGATTTATGTGTAAACAGGCCATTGGACCCCTCTGAAGAACATCCCACCAATACCCATCTCCTTACCCTGCATTTCTATGGCTAACCCACCTAACCTATACATCCCTGAACACAATGGGCAATTTAGCACAACCAATCCATCTAACCTACACAATTTTGGACTGTAGGAGGAAACTGGAGCACCCAGCAGAAACCCATGCAGACACGGAGAGAACATGCAAACTCGACGCAGATAGTTGCCAGAGGTTGGAATCGAAGCCAGGTCCCTGGGTTGTGAGGCAGCAGTGCTATCCACTGAGCCAGTGTGGCACCCTAAAACCACGACTGTCCTACTACTTCATTAGAGGGAGATAACTGATGTCGATTTAACCTGAGGGTCACCATAATCAAGAAGACAGTTTGTAAAGAAGAGTCCTTCATAGCAACTAGAGTGGGTTTGGGAATTGAACCTATGCTGTTGGCATCAATGTGCATTACAACCAGCCATCTATCTAACTGAGCTAATCAACCCCAAATTTGAGTTTGAGCGATAACTAATCCAGCAGGAAGTAGTTTAAAATCTGCAAGATGAGGAAACGTAGTTGAGAGGGTTCAAACCTGCGAGGGGAGACCAAAGAATTTCTAATCTATTGCCTTAATCACTCACCCACGACTACATGGAAGAACAGTCAGTGCGCACTGTGTGTGACACAGGAGTATTGCAAATACCATTGTAAGATGAAACTTTGCCCACTTCAATCCTGGGTAGGGTGTTTGTGAAAGCGACAGTTTGTTCAAAGCTGATCGTTCTGAAGTGAATTTAGTGATTGAGTACATGTTAGAGGGAGTTGGGAAGAGGTGTCTGTCTATCTTTTTGAATGTTGGGAGGCAGTAAGAGGCATTTTGAAGATTGTTGTATGTGTGCTGGTGCTGTGAATAATTAAGATGGTGGATAGGGTGCTGAGCAATATAGTGTTTTGTCCTGGAGTGTCAGTGCCAAAATTCACAAGGATAAATAAAGTAACAATAGTGCAAAAATGGAGCACAGGAGTTTATATTTATTACTGTATTCAATTTTTTTTGTAATTACATAGATTTATCAAATATATTTATGATCCCTTTTATCTGGTGCATGTGTTAGGACCATATGAGAAGCACATGAAGGAATATGTTGGAAAATTAGTGGTCTTATAGTCTTAAAATATTGCACCAGTGGTCTTTACCTGCTTGTGCTGAGTGTGAAGGATTCAATATTTATGATTCACAATGTTTTCAAAAGAGGTAAATCCAATTGTTATCATACATCTGTTTTTAATAAAAGCAAATCACAGGCTCTGACAGACCTGCTGAGTTTCTCCAGTATTTCCCATTTTTACTTATGTCTTAAATATTCAATTTGAATCTTTTTGTGACACTAATAAACATTTCCCCCCCCCCCCCCCTCCACCCCCGAGACCAAAACACTCATTGTCATGGTTGTCATTGTCAGAATCTTTTTACCTATTTGTAATTATTATTTTGACCTCCATGCATGAAGGTTCAGAAGCAGCCACATGTCAGAGTGTCCTATACATTCAGTGTTTTTGTTGAACCACAATCCATTCCAAGAATTTGCTACAGAAAGAACACTGATGTTTCTTTTGACATTATCTGTGAGCTTGTCTCTATTTGATACATTTTAAACAAAAATAAACACTTCAAGTGCTACACTGGCAGACCTTACCATGATGTAAGACCATTTTCTTTAATAGAATCAATTTTGCTCATCCTATTTAAATCAAAATATATAATTACTAGTGTAGAAAACAATACCAAAATCCTGGTAGAAGGCAGAGGAAATGTATTTTAAACAAACTTACATAAGTGGCACATTTTCACTAAGAATAAGGTCCCAATGGATATATCTATGCCCAAGCACAATGATTCAGTGGTTAACTCTGCAGCTTCACAGCACCAGGGACTTGGGTTCAATTCCAGCCTCGGGTAACTGTCTGTGTGAACTTTGTACACTCTCCCAACGTCTGCATGGATTTCCTCTGGTTTCCTCTCACAATCCAAAGGTGTGCAGATTTGGTGAACTGGCTATGCTAAATTGCCCACAGTGTTCAGGGATGTATGAGTTAGGTGCATTAGTTGGGGTAAAAGTACAGTAATAGTGTAGGGGAAGGTGTTTGAGTGGGTTACTCTTCGGAGGGTTGGTGTGGACTTGTTGGGTCAAATGGCCCGTTTCCACACTGTAGGGATTCTATGAATTAGGCTACAAGATAAATCTAGAATGAAACAAAAAAAAGAACAATTTATCTTTATTAAATATTTATTCAATGTATTAAAGATAAGTTAGAAAAACTGTTTTGCAACAATAAATCAGTTAACAGCAGACAAGATAAATATCAGTCAACCTGTTAGCTTGGTGGTAAGTATGTGTGCAGTTGGGTGAACATGCAAAAGGTGTCTTCACTTTGTCATAGTTAGTAAAGTGTACAATTAGAGTGCATTTCTCTTTCTTCAGACTTGAGTACGTTGGAACCTGTTGGGCAAGTAAGAAAGGGTGATTAAATTACCCCAGAAGCAAAAAACAGAAATTGCCTGAAAAGCTCAGCAGGTCTGGCAGCAAATGTGCAGAGAAATCAAAGCTAACGTTGCTAGTCTGGTGACCCTTCCTCAGAACCTGAAGAAGGGTTACTGGGCTGGAAACGTTAACTCTGATTTCACTTCACAGATGCTGCCTGACCTGCTGAGCTTTTTCAGCAACTTCTGTTTTTGTTTCTGATTTACACAGCAGCTGCAGTTCTTTCTGTTTTGATTAACTTACCTTCCCTATTCTGGTCAAGTCACTGAATTTCTTGCTGTCCTTGGACTATGAAGATATGCAGTCCTCACTTTCTCCTATGAAGATACCAGTCAATACCTCTTGTTCTCCTTCCATGTCCACCTCCATGTGATTGGTGGGATGTGGGAAGAGGTGAGAACAGGTCCAACTTTCATTGATTATTGTTCTGGAAGGCAGCAGAACACAGTCCAGCACCATCTGTGCAAATGGATTATGAAATTAAAGCAAAACAGAGCACTCAAACACAAATGATTTTCATGTGAAATAGGTATTTTCCACATAACGAAGTGTTTTATTCCTTTCTTCCTGCCCTCTACCAACTCTTCCAGCAGTGAGAGCTTTTGAATATCAGACCATGAGAAATAGACATTCAGCCCCTTCAGCTTACTTCACCATCCAATTGGATTATGGCTAATCCACCATTCCTCATGCACTTTCCTGCCCTTTCCCCATAACCCTTGACTGTCCGACTGATCAAGAATCTATCTCAGCCTTAAATATACACAAGGACTCTTCCCCGGAGTTCTGTGGTAAGGAGTTCCAAAAGACAGTCAACCCTTTGAGAGAAGAAATTCCTTTTATTCTGAAGCTATCCCCTCTGGTCCTAGACCCTCCCATGAGTAGAAACGTCCTCTCAGCGTTTACCCTGTCAAGCTCCTTAAGAATCCTATATGTTTCAATTATATCACTTCTCATCCTTCTATATTCCAATGAATAGTGTCCCATTTGTTTAGCCTTCAGTAATAAGACAATCCCTCCATACCAGGCTTCATCCAAGTGAACGTTCTCTGAACTGCCACCAATGAAATTAAATCTTTCCTTGAATAAGTAGATGGTGACATCTTGCAAAATGTCCATATTACAGAGGCAGAAGTGCTGGATCTCTTGAAATGCATAAAAGTGGATAAATCCCCAGGTGTACCCTAGAACTCTGTGGGAAGCTAGAGAATAGTTGCTGAGATATTTGTATCATCGATAGTCACAGGTGAGGCGCCGGAAGACTGGAGGTTTAGATTAGATTACATTACAGCGTGGAAACAGGCCCTTCGGCCCAACATGTCCACACCGACCCGCCGAAGCACAATCCACCCATACCCTTACATTTACCCCTTACCTAACACTATGGGCAATTTAGCATGGCCAATTCACCTGACCTGCACATCTTTGGACTGTGGGAGAAAACCAGAGGAAACCCACGCAGACACGGGGAGAACGTGCAAACTCCACATAGTCAGTCGCCTGAGGCGGGAATTGAACCCTGGTCTCAGGCGCTGTGAGGCAGCAGTGCTAACCACTGTGCCACCGTGCCGCCCACAGGTTGGTAAATGTGGTGACACTGTTTAAGAAGGGTGGTATGGACAAGCCAGAAAGCCTGACATCAGTGGTGGGCAAGTTGTTGTAGAGAATCCTGAGGGACAAGATGTACATGTATTTGGAAAGGCAAGGACTGATTCGGGATAGTCCACATGGTTTTGTGCGTGGGAAATCGTATCTCACAAATTTGATTGAGTTTTTTGAGGAAGTAACAAAGAGGATTGATGAGTCTATATGGACTTCAGTAAGGTGTTCAACAAGGTTCCCCATGGGAGACTGATTAGCAAGGTTAGATCTCACGGAATACAGAGAGAACTAGCCATTTGGATACAGAACTGACTCAAAGGTAGAAGACAGAGGGTGGTGGTGGAGGGTTGTTTTTCAGACTGGAGGCCTGTGACCAGTGGAGTGCCACAAGGATCGGTGCTGGGTCCTGTACTTTTTCATTTACATAAATGATTTGGATGCAAGCATAAGAGGTACAGTTAGTAAGTCTGTAGATGACACAAAATTGGAGGTGTAGTCAGCTCCTTGAAAGTGGAGTCGCAGGTATAGGATAGTGAAGAAGGCGTTTGGTATGCTTTCCTTTATCGGTCAGAGTATTGAATACAGGAATTGGGAGGTCATGTTGCGGCTGTACAGGACATTGGTTAGGCCACTGTTGGAATATTGTATGCAATTCTAGTCTCCTTCCTATCGGAAAGATGTGAAACTTGAAGGGGTTCAGAAAAGATTTACCAGGATATTGCCAGGGTTGGAAGATTTGAGCTAGAGGGAGAGGCTGAACAGGCTGGGGCTGTTTTCCCTGGAGCATCGGAGGCTGAGGGGTGACCTTTAGAGATTTACAAAATTATGAAGGGCATGGATAGGATAAATAGACAAAGTCTTTTCCCTGGGGTCGGAGAGTCCAGAACTAGAAGGCATAGGTTTAGGGGGGAAATGTATAAAAGAGACATAAGGGGCAACATTTTCACGCAGAGGATGGTACGTGTATGGGAATGTACTCCCAGAAGATGTGGTGGAGGCTGGTACAGTTGCAACATTTAAGAGGCATTTGGATGGGTATATGAATAGGAAGGGTTTGGAGGGATATGGGCCGGGTGCTGGCAGGTGCGACTAGATTGGGTTGGGATATCTGGTTGGCATGGACAGGCTGGGCCAAAGAGTCTGTTTCCGTGCTGTACATCTCTATGACTCTAAACAATCAGTTATTACTTCCTTAATAAAAGATTCCAATTCAATGTCAACTATAGCTGTTACAACATTGATCTTCACTATATGGCTATTATTTGTGAGAATGGGTGTTGGAAGATTAATGACCACAGAAGTAGGGCAGTCACATCCAACAAAACAAATAAAAGTAACTGAAAAGAAATGAAGATGATGGAAGATTGTTGTTCATTAGGAATATACTGCTAGAAAATGCTATTTATTTCCCAAGCAGATAGTGGAAGAAAACTTATAATTCTTATTGGAAAGATGAACATATGCTGTTTGAGTTGTAAATATTATTGAACAAAGGCCAGACATAAAATATTTGATAACTATTAACTTAATCATGTCATAAAAGGGATGTATTAGAAATAAACTTTTGACTTGGATTGTGGACAGAAATAAATATAATTTGCCTTAGAGTTTGGACTACATGAAAATGTAGATGATTTCCCCTTTAATAGGAAACATTTTTTCTATTTAAGTCAACATGCTTGGATGTGTTATGATTCATCTCCATGGCTATCACATCCTGAGGTTGAGCTTGAACCAGGACTGTCTGACCAAGAGGTAGGGACACTACCACAATATGACAAGGTCTTCAAAAGAAAGGAATAGATGCAACAAGCCCCTGCTCCATCTTCCAGTTCCAAAACTCAATTTAAAACTTCATCCCCAGATTTGAGGATGTATCAGATATTAAACTGATAAAAATAGATGCTGTACTTGATCTTGGCCAAAGGGTTGAGAAACAAAGTCTTTCTTTCATAAATGACCTGTTTGGATTTGCTATACCACATTCTGAGATAAGGCTTGAAACCAAGTAATACAACCAAGAGACAGGGACACTACCACTCGACCACAACCTTCTTGGTTTGTTAACATCTAGATGATAACAATTACTAAATGTGTTATCAGCTTTCACCATTTTGCATAAATTCTATTTGTATTTGACACCTTTAGTAAAATGAATGACTTTTATTCCTTAAGGTGTGATGTGTTGTGTTAATTCAATAATATCACAAGAACACGATATGTTTTTGAAGTTGCATGCAAGTTATAGTATAAAATACTGATGCTTAGACCAACAAACAACAAAACTGTTAATATTCCCGAAGGGCTTGAAAACTTGAAATCTCTCAGTTGTTATGATCCAGGCCAGACCCCTCTGAAAAAAAAAAGCCATGGACTGCATAACCTTGTTAAAGCAGTTCTGTCACACCTTCCCCCTTAAAAAATGCACCATCAATATCTAAAGATGGCTTCATTGTAAAACCTCTTAAACCTAAATTGTTATAACTCATCATCTTGCAAGAGCACAGCACTGACACCCACATCACTCACATCGATAGCCACCTTCAATGGCTTTGCATAATTGGGTGTGGCTAATACCAGGACAGTGGTTAGCACAGCTTTCAGGCTGTTAATGCCTTTTGATAGTCAGCTGTCCACTGAAACTTATTGCCTTTCTTTAGCAATTCGATGAGTGCAGCAGCCACACTGGTAAATTTGGTACAAATTTTCGATAAAATCCACTCAAGCCCACGAACTGTAGTACGGGTCTTTTTGTCGATGGTATGGGGAACTTCCCGATTACCTTTGTTTTTGCATCCCATGGGGCCATTTGTCCATGTCTAATAACATGGCCCAGGCACATGACTTGGGCTTTGGCAAATTCACTTTTAGCTAGGTTTATCATCAAGCCTGCCTTCCAAACTCGATCGAATAAGTCTGATAAATGTTGTAAATGTTCCATCCATGTGTAACTAAAAATCACCAGGTCATCAACATATCATAGAATCCCTACAGTGTGGAAAGAGGTCTTTCAGCCCAACAAGTCCATATCGACTCTCTGAAGAGTATTCCACCCAAATCCATTCCCCTACCTAACCTACACATCCCTGAACATTATGCGCAATTTAGCATATCCAATTCACCTAACTTGCCCATCTTTGGATTGTGGGACGAAGCCAAAGCATCCAGAGGAAACCCATGCAGACACGCGGAGAATGTGCAACTCCACAGACAGAGACAGTTGCCCGAGGCAGGAATCGAACCCGGTCTGGCTGGTGCATTTTTCATATCATATGGCATGACTTTAAACTGATAACAGAGGTAAAAACAATGACTGCAGATGCTGGAAGAGCACAGCAATTCAGGCAGCATCCGAGGACAGGCAAAATCGACGTTTCGGGCAAAAGCCCTTCATCAGGAAACAGTCCATTTGGCATTATGAAAGCCAAAATTGCCTTTGCTCCTTCTGACAAAGGTACCTGCCAGTTTCCTCTGAGCAAGTCCAACTTAGAAATATGAGTTGATTGTCCCGCTTTCTCAACACAGACTTCCAAATACGGAATCAGATATGTATCAGTCTTCGTAACTGCACTGACTTTGTGATAGCCCACACATAACCGTTAGGTACTATCTGGTTTTGGCACCATCACTATGGGTGAGCTCCAGTCACTACTTCAGTTCGATTACGTCATCTTGGAACATATGTCCAATCTCCTTTTGAAATTGTGCCATTAGAGGGTTATGCCTAAGGATGTTGCTTAATCAAAATAGCATCTCCTATAATATACAGAATGCATAATTAGGTTGTACTTCCCAGCTTATTTCCACTTTTCTCCCCTTGTGATAGTAATACATTTTTCAAGTCATTTCAATTCTCCTCTGGAAGGTAACTCAATACTTTATCCCAATTTTTGACAACTTCCTCATTGTCCAATTCAATTTGAGGAATTCCTAATTCATAATCCTCTGAACTTGGTTCTTCCCTCCGTGTTGTAATCAATAATACATTCTCCTCTTGCTTTCCTTCCCTGTCAAAATAACTTTTGAGCATATTCACACAACACACTCAGATTTCTTTCTGTCTGGAGTCCCTATCAAGTAGTGTCCCTCACTCAATTTCCTTTCGACTTGCTAACATCCACTTATCACTGAAAGTAACACTAATACCTTATCCCTGATAGCAAAATTGTGAATTCTTGATTTCTTGTCTGCTTCCTGTTTCATTGTATCTTGTGATACTTTTAAATGCTGTCTAGCCAACTCCCCAGCTCTATTTAATCGTTCCTTAGAATGTGACACATAGTCCAAATATGTGGTTTCTGAATTCTGACTTATCAATTTCTCCTTAATCAATTTTAATGGTCCTCTCACTTCATGCCCAAAAGCTAATTCAAATGGATCTGAATTTGGTGCATCTCTGATTGCAAAAAGCTAAAATGGAATTCCCTTATCCCAATCATCTGGATAATCTTGACTCTCAGCCCAACATGGTCTCTTATGTCTGATGCCACCTTTCTAGCACTCCCTGCGATTCTGGATGGTATGCAGTAGATTTTCATTGTTTTATTCCTGAGCTGTCCATAACTTGTTTGAATAATTTTGATGTGAAGTTTGATCCCTTATCTGATTGTATCTCTGTCAGTAGTCGTATCTAGCGAAAAAATTGAGTAATTCCTCTACAATCTTTTTAGGTGTGATATTGCATAATGAAACAGCCTCTGGAAATCTAGTTGACACATCCATTATTGTTAACTAATACCGATTCTCACTTTTTGTGTGAGGTAGGGGACCTATGCAATCAATTAAGACGCTTGTAAAAAGATTTCCTCAAATTAGGAAATAGGTATTAAATAAAAAGGTTTTATTACTGCCTGTGGTTTTCCAATTAGCTGACTTGTATGACACATCTGGCAAAATTCAAATAAATCCTTATGCAGGCCAGGCCAGTAAAAATGTTTCTGTATTTTTGCTGGTCTCACTCAGAAATGACCCTCGAGAGGTAGCTCTTGCGCCATTCATTAAACTACCTTTCTATAATCCAATGACAACATGACTTGATGAAATTCTGCCCATTTCTCATCTGCCTGACAATGTGATGGTCTCCATTTCCTCATTAAGACATCATTTTTAAGATAACATTCTGGGATACATCCGGATTCTTTTTCTGTGTATACCTTTTGATAAAATTGCTTTAAATTTTCATCTTTCTGCTGTATCTCAGTTAATTTATCTGAGCTCAAGATGTCTGCATGGTCACCTATCTGCTCCTGATTTCTGCCAACCATCTGATCAAACAGGGTCACTGCTAATTCCATGTCAACTTTCTTATGTGTCCTCTTTGGTCACTCCTGTTTCAGATGGTGACTTTGTGACCTTGTTACCACACAGTCAGGAAAAAAATCCCAGAATGTGTCCTGCAATAGTTCAGTTGCCTGAGTTTCCACTGGCTTTTCAACCACAGCAGACAGCACTCCTACCGGTGAACCAGCTGTAAAATTAACAAGGACAAATTGTATTCTTGGAATGAGAGTTTGTCCAGTACTCCTACTATGAATTCTCCACTATTCACTGGATTCACTTCTTGCCTCACCATGAATTCCTGTTGATAGTACCTTTTCTGGCAATAGTCCTTCAGGAGTACATATCTCCTCATCTTTCAGCATCACAAACTGAGAGGATCCTGTGTCCCTTAATATTTACCTACTGCTCCTGACCTATACCAATAAACTTTACTTTCACAAGTATATGGTTTAAGAAGATCTGGCACTTCCTCCTTAATCAAACTCTGACCAGCTTGTACATTCTGTTGCAGCTTTCTAGCCTCCACCCTGCTTTCTGTTACCACTCCTACAAATTTCCCTGGCTTATCCTGTTTTCCGACATCTGGTTTCCCAGTGCTTCTCCTAACCCACCAACACTGCGATTACATGTGGCCTATTTTATTGCAGTGAAAACACCAGAGATTTTTAAACTTTCTCTGTCCCCTTCAAGGGTTTCCTTTTTACCCTGTGGTATGTTATCTTTATAATATTCAACGAGATCTACCTCTCCCTTTCCATGTGAGGATTTCCATTTCTCTTTTCTCCAATTTCTATTCTCATTTCCCTAATTTCTATTGATTCTGGAAGCCAAACTTTACTTTATGGATCAACTCAATTATCAGTCATTTCACTGTTAATCTTGCCATTTTAACTCTCTGCTCTTCCACAGGAGTTCTCACTACTTCAGAAAATAAATTTTTGAACTCCTAAGTGCCAATTTTTTAAGTTCAAATTTTCTCTTTCTTCCTTTCCTCTTGCTCCTTTTCTCTTTCCTCTGCTTTTAATTGTAATTCCTTGTCTTTTGCCTCTAGCTCATTTTCAACTGAATTTTAGCCATCTCTAAAGACTCCGATGGCCTTTCTAACACGTTTAAATGCTGAACCTTTGCTGTAATTGTATCTCCTTTCCCTCGGAAAGAGGCTGCTCCAAATTCAGCTTGTCTGCTAATTCCAGCAGCTTGGCCTTAATCACCATTTGTAAAACCCCCACGGTCACTTCTTCCACCCTCAGAAAACTCTTGCTGACTGAAAGAACCATTGCTATCCCAAACACTGTTTGAACCAACCAAAATCAACACCCAGAACAAAAGACACCAACACCTACACACACTGCCTTCGAGTCCAACAACTCTTATCCCAATATGGAATACAGAACAAATCCCATGAATAGCCTCCAATCTGATGGACCAGGACAGACCCCTCAAAACATTTCAAGAAGGTAGCCCAGACCCTAGCCTTGTTAGTTGTTTTAAGCAGGTATAACATGGATATTCCAGGAGTCATGCAGCTGGTCAAACCACTTAGTTTTAAACAAAACAGAATTTATTTACAAGATTACAAGAATGAAACAGAAACAGAAAAAAAATACTGAATAACTTATCCTATCCGAAAACCCAACAGACTATCCGAACTTAATGATGCTGTTCAAAATACTTGCAACAATCCCCTGGCACAAAAGGAAAAATTAAACACAGGTTCTTACAAGACAGAAGTCAGAGAGAAAAAGAAAACCAGCCTGGATCTGCTTCTTTGGGTCCAGCACCTTTTTTCACACTATTGTTTAAAAAAAAAACAGAAAACACTTGAGCTGGAAGAATTGACACACCCCTTTCACGATGCAAGTGTTTTTTAAATTGAAAGCCTTGTGCCTGAGGCAGTATCTGTTAGCTATAAACAAATTGGCCCTAAAACTCTTCAACCCTCATACTTTTTAGAGTTTGTGTCATTTCCAATCTCTCTGAAAAAGAATTCCATGTACTGCTTAACCTTAATAAAAGGAGCAGCTTTGACATACAATAAATTCGCAAAATTGAGTTTTTCCTACTCATGGAGTGAAGAATGAACGGTTGGAATGTTTTGGGTGTAACCCTTGTTCAGGACTGAGGGTGGGTGTAAAGGCAGTTGTAGATAGGGTTGGGGGGAGGGAGCAAGATGGTGAGGTCAGGATAAGTGAACACAGGTAGAGGGTAGCACCTGGTTGGTCAATGGGAGGAATCAATCCGGTTGATAACTGGAAGGAAAGGTCAAATCAAAGGAATGGAAAGGAGGGGTTCATGAAAAATCTGTAAGTTGTGGCTATAGGATTTTGCGCAATGTTTAATAAAATGCAAGATTTATGGTGCAACTAAATTCCACATGAAAATTCCAAAAGTATTGTCGTCAAAATCTTGTAAACCCAATAAAGATTCTCATTCAATGGAAATGCAATATTTCTTGACCCTTGGAACTGAATTTTGGTCACAAATTGGGTGGTGGCATGCTGAGCCCTACATATGTTGATGAAGTACATGATGATGCTTGGCTGACACTCTGTTCAAACTCTGACCAGATGGCCAGAAGAAAGTGAAGTTGCTATCCGTTTCCTAAATGAGCAACTTGAGGCTCTGGTGCAACGAGTAATGGAGGTGACAGCTGTCCTCTTGCATGCTGTCTGAGGAGGCCACACCACCAAACCCAACTAGCCTGGACAGAGATGATAATATGGAACTGCAATCGCTCCTATTTTAAAAACAGACACCTGGCAGTGTCAGAAGAATGTTATTTATCTCCTGTGCTCAATGACAACTTCATTGCAACCTTGCACTCACAGGGATATGATTCACTAACTGTACCACTGCACACATCTCACCAAGGCTGATAGGCAACCTTCAAATTCAGTGATGTGTGCAAAATTGCCATTGGAGAGCTCTCACCTAATTGAACTTGCCCTCTGGGCTTTCTATTCACTGGGGTTACCCTACCACCTCTCCCACCCATGGATATTCACTAACTGCTCTCACAGTTAATAACTTCTGTTATTCTTAATCCCTTAGTATCTCACTGCAGAAACAAAAGCTAAGAGGACCAAGACAGGTTTTTTTTTTAAATTAAAACATGGATGTGTATGCATGTCTATGTCAGTGTCAGGATTCAGACATCAGGTTTCTCACTCCCTGCAAGACAGTCAAATGACTGGGGAGATAAAGGACTGCTGATGTGCTGACAGGGAGACAGCTATAGGGACTACCATTTGTAAGCTCCTCAGTGAAATGTTCCTACCTGATGACCAAAACCACTCATTCTTCTTCTGGTTGCATTTAGTAATCTTCTCCTGCAAGCATTTATCAATCTTCTCCAAATAAATCCTTCTTTCTCTCATGCATACAGTAGCAGCAGCTAGGGAACCTCCAAAATGAAGAGGCCACAGCCTGAGACCTTCTACCTCTGCAGAGAAAGCCTGTGGAACTTCAGATAATAGAACAAAGAATAAAAACACAAGAACATAAGAACATAAAAAAATAGGAACAGGTGTAGGCCATCTAGCTCATCAAGCCTGCTCAATTACATCATGGCTGATCTTATTGTGGACTCAGCTTCACCTAACCACCTGCTCATCATAACCCTTAATTCCTTTACTGTTCAAAAATATATCTATCCTTGCCTTAAAAATATACAACAAGGTAGCCTCAACTGCTTCACTGGGTTGGGAATTCTACACATTCACAACCCTTTGGGTGAAGAAGTACCTCTTCAACGCAGTCCTAAACTGCTCCCCTTATTTTGAGGCTATGTCCCTACTTCTAGTTTCACCCACCAGTGGAAACAACCTCCCTGCTTCTAATTTATTCCAGTTGTAATTTTATGTTTCTATAAGATCCCCCCTCATTCTTCTAAATAGTATAGTCCCAGTCTGCTTGATCTCTCCTTATAAGCCAACCCTCATTTCTGGAATCAACTTCATGAACCTCTTCTGCACCTCTCCATTCTCTCTCAAGTAGAGACCAAAACTGTACACGCTACTGCAGATGCAGCCTCAGCAGCACCTTAAACAACTGCAGGATAATCATCCCTATTTTTAAACTCTATCCCTCTAGCTACGAAGGACAATATTCCATTTGCCTTCTTAACCATGTGCTGCACCTGGTAACACAAGTAGGGTATTCAACTGATTCATCTGACTCTATTTCCATATCTGTAGATTTCCCTAGCATCCAAAGATCTATTGATCTCAGTAGTGAACATATTCAATGACTGGAATTCTTAACCCAGAGTATTTTGGATGCTCAAAAATTTACAACCCTCTGAAGAAATCTCTCATCTCAATCCTAAATGGTGTATCCTTTTTTCCCTGTGACTATGCCCTCCCAGTTTTAGATTCAGGTAGGCAAGAACAGCTCCCCCAAAAATTACCTTATATCAAACCCCATTTCAATGAGTTCATCTTTCAAGTTTGCTAAATTTTAAAAGGATGGAAGACAAGTATAGGAAGTCAGTTTGCTCAGTTGGCTAGATGACGAGAGTGTGGTGCTGAATAAAGCCACAGCATGGATTCAATCCCCATACTGGCTGTTAGTTTACAGAGACCCTGCCTCCTCACATGGCTCCATGTTGGTTGCAGTGGTGTTCCCTCAAGCTATGCATAACCAGTTATCTGCTTCTAATGGAGAGAGATGCCCTTGGTCCTTTGTAGACTATGGCTAATCACTTTTCAGGACAATTATGCTCAATTTCTCCTCCTTGGAAAACCCCTTCAAAGAGACTAATGCACAGAGCCCTCCTGAATTCTCCAAGAGACAAATACTTCATTCCTATAGTACAGAAACCAAACCACACATAGAACTTCAGGTGATCTCACTAATGCCCTACAAAAGAACCTTTTGCTTTTGTACTCCAAACATCTTGCAAGAAAGGCCAACATAATATTTGCCTTCCTAATTGCTTGTGGTACTTCATACTACTGTGTAGTTGTGTTATATGCGCAAAGTTAATCTGCCATTAAAACAGACATGAGGGCTATTACAAAATGCATCACTCTTCCTCCAAAAGGAACACTACCCCTCTTGTGAATTCAACTGCAATCAAGAGACACACAATCAGTTTTGTTATCTTATGAATCAATAAGTTAAGCAATTTAAAGATTTCAGGATTGTGCACTGAACCCTCAAGAGGTGGGAGCAGAAGACCACAATGAATTCCTGTATAACTGACTTTGCTTTGTGGAATGATGGCTCAGTGATAATTGCAGTCATTGTATTTTACTGCAATAAAAGTTGGCTGAGGACAGCCATGTTGAAGAAATCTCTTTGATCAACATGAGTCAGATGGAGTTTAATTTAGATAAACGCAAGGTGCTGCATTTTGGGAAAGCAAATCTTAGCAGGACTTATACACTTAATGGTAAAGTCCTCGTGAGTGTTGCTGAACAGAGACCTTGGAGTGTAGGTTCATAGCTCCTTGAAAGTGGAGTCGCGGGGGATCTAAGATGGCGGCAATCTGAGAAGATCACACTGCAGAGCTTCGCATCGCAGCAGGAGCAGGACAGTCCTTTAACCCACCCAACCCAAGTCATCAGGATTTCTTGGGGTTTTGGAAAGATTGTGGAGCCCGAAGAAGCATTTAAAAATTGACAACTATATTTTCAGCTGTCCAGAAATGCTTAAAAAAGGGAGGAGGAGCATCTGAGGCTGGGCCTGCAGCTCAGCCTGCAGCAGCCTCAGAGCAGATTACCCTTCAGGTCCTGGTGAACCAGCTCTCGAAATCACACGAGATGTTGGGGAAACAGATTGAAGATAAGCTGGCTCCAGTCTCTCTCATGCTGCAGAAGCATGAGCAACAGCTGGGAGACCTGCAGAAGAGGACGGATGAGGTGGAGCACAGGGTCACAGTGGTGGAAGCTGATGCCAGTTCATTCAAGGAAGCGATCTAAGCCCTGAAGACGCAGGTTCGTAATTTGCGTGACCAAGTGGATGATCTTGAAAACAGGGGCAGGAGAAAAAACATTCGGATCATCGGTCTGCCTGAGGGTAAGGAGGGTGAGCGGTCTGCGGAATTTGTTGAAGATTGGCTTCCGAAATTCCTTGACTTGGAGACTGGCATGAGAGGATTGAAGATAGAGAGGGCTCACCGGGTCGCAGCACAGAGGTCGGTCTGGGTCAAAGCCCTCGTCCTTTCCTGGTGCGGTTCCATCATTACCGGGATAAGGAGTCATGGAGGCTTCCAGACTCCAGGGGACGGATCCAAAGGCCCTAATTTATGAGGGGTCTAAGATCATGTTTTTTCAGGACTTTTCAGTGGCGGTGATCCAGAAACGAAAATCGCATGATGGTGTCAAGAGAAGATTGAAGGAGCTTGGGATTCAGTACTCCCTGAGATATCCGGCAGTGCTTCGGATCACCTTAGATGGATCCACGCATCTCTTTGACACATCGGAGAAGGCAAGAGACTTTGTGGACAAACTAACCTAA